>NC_069505.1:557014986-557019986 GCF_027579735.1 Bombina bombina
GCCCCCCCCCCGACCCTCCCCCCGCATCTTCCGTCATTACCAACAATATTTTTGCGTACCCCCAACCGGCCTGCCAAGTACCCCCAGGGGTACACGTACCCCAGGTTGGGAACCGCTGATCTAGAGGAAAATATTACATCTGTAAGCAACATACTCGATGGGTGTGGTAAATTTCATGCTTGGGTGTATGAATATATAGATTAAATTTACTGAGACTCCTGGTAGTGAACACTCTGAAAGGGTAATTTATTTTGTCTGGTTATCATAAAGTCTGAATAGAATCAGTAGATATAACCCCTTGAGATATATTTCTGTGGGGGGGGGGAAGAAAAAAGAAAAAAAAAGAGGAAAGGAAGGAAGGAGGGGAAAAAAAAAAAAAGAAGAAGGAAATATGCAGTACATCCTATTCCTTGTATGGATATAAGAAGCATTTTAGAGGGACAAATGATATGTTGATATAAGTTAAACTAGTCTGGGCCTAAAAACCTAAATATAATTTAACCTTATACTATCTTTGTATTGAAAATTTAAACCTAAGTTTGACGCCAACAAAGCAGCTGGTTATATCAAATTAGGTTAAAACTCTGTCTAATACGATATGAGAGGTATATTGAAACTGCTGAAGCAGTTGGCTACTTTTAGGCTATAAGGTACAATCATATAAAAACTTAAAGCCAATGAAAACCTGAAGGCATAACAAAAAAGGTAATTCAGGCCTAGCAGGGGGTGATGCTCTTTTAAGATATATACTGCTGCTAAAGTGACACTGTATACAGAATAGAAGGTAGTTGTCTTCCATAAGTATTGCACTATTTTCATTGAACACAAAGTTTTTCTTTTATATTATTTATTTTTATTAAGCTCACAACAGGTGTATTGCCTGTTTAATCAGAGTCATTACACATAGATTAAGAATATTTAGACACAGTAGGGGAGATAGAGAGTAGAAGAATTCACATGTTGCAATTTAGGTTCACACATGGATAAATATATATCACAACACAAGAATAAATCTCCAGCTATGGCTGCTAGAAGCAGGGAGAAAAAAAATAAAGGAAGCACCGAAACTGTGTCAGAAGCTATAAATGAGAGCATCAGTCAGTTAGACACACAGGCCTTAATTAAGATGATGTCAGATATCTTTTTGCCTCAGTTTGATTTAATTAAATCTGAGATTTCAGGTTTGACAAATGAAGTTAGACAGTTCTCAAAAAGATTAACTGAAGCCGAACAACGTATATCAGATGTGGAGGACAGAGTTGAGAAGTCAGGAGTTAAATATTGCTAACATGAAGAGGAACTATGATAGGATACAACAAAAAGTAGATGATCTAGAAAATCGTGCACGCAGAAACAATATTAAGGTAATAGGGCTACCAGAAAACACACAATATAAGGATCTGAATCTATTCATGTCTGAAATTTTACCAAAACTTCTGGATATGCCCCTTACGGACATACCTCTTACTGTGGAAAGAACGCATAGAATAGGAAATAGAAGGGAAGATAGTAACACTGATAGACCCAGACCGGTAATCACCAGATACCTGAATTTCCAGGACAAGGTAAAACTGTTGCAGTACTTTAGGAAAAAGAGGGATATAACCATAGAAGGTAAAAGGATCCTTATCTTTCAGGATTTTTCAGCAGAGTTATCCAATAAAAGGAGACTAATGTCTCCTATTTGTACACAACTGATTAACAAAGGATATAGTGCCACACTAATATACCCAGCTAGAATACGAATTCAGGGAACTGAAGGGACAAGATTCTTAGAAAATCCAAGAGAGGCTGAAGTTTTCATGAGAGATGAGGTAATATATTAAAGGTTGAATATAATAAAAAAGGAATTGTTGTATCTAATGAATAGGTCAGATAAGGAATGTAGAGTTCTTTGGGGAAAGGGGGGGTTAGGGAGGGAGAGGGGGTGTTTCCCTTTTTTTTTTTTTTTTTTTTTTCTTCTCCTGCTCTTTGCGCAATTCGCACTTGGCTGGAAGGTCTAAGGTTGAAGAATTTAAATGAATAATCAGTTTAGATGTGTTTCCTGGAATGTGGGCGGTATCACCTCTCCGATAAAGAGGAAGGCAATTCTGACACAACTTAAGAAATTGAAGGCTGATATAGCCCTCATCCAGGAGACACACCTGAAAGGAGAAGAACTGATTAAACTGAAAGCTGGTTGGGTGGGAGAAATAATTGGAACCCCTTGTTCTAAAAGAAAAAGAGGAGTTGCAATTCTTTTGAATAAGAAACTCCATTATACTATTTTGTCCTCTGAGTTAGACTTAGAAGAAAGATATATGATTTTAAAATTGGAAATTGGGAGAAGAATATTTACTATATGTAATGTGTATGGCCCCAATGATTATAATCCATCATTTTGGATGGAACTTCAATCTCAGTTATTAGAAAAGGCAGATGGAGTTCTTATATTAGGCGGGGATTTCAATATGGTATTTCAAATTCCTCTAGACAGAGTTAGAAAAGGAGAGGCCGGGAGGAAAAAAAGAAAAGATAAGCTGGAGGCTAAATTACTTGGCAAATTTATAACTAACCTCAAAATAAAAGATGTCTGGAGAGAGAGAAATCCGACGGATAGGGAATATACGTGTGCCTCTAAGGCTCATATGACGTTCTCAAGGATAGATATGTTTATGACTTCAGAGAGATTAATGGGCTTGGAGCTAGAAGCAGAAATAAAAGACATAATAATATCAGATCATGCCCCAATAACTCTTAAAATTATTTTGAATAATAATAATTCTCCCATTAGACGATTTAGGTTTCCTAACTATTTGATCAAAGATATAGAATTTAAAAATATGTTGAAGACAAAATGGCAAGATTTCTACACAAATAATGTAGAATACTTGGAGAAGCCAGAGATATTCTGGGAAGCATCAAAAACAGTAATTCGAGGTGAAGTTATTGCTTTTTTGTGCAAAAAAAAGAAAAAACAAAAAATCAGAGAAAAAGAAATGTTAAAGAGATTGTCTTCAGCATATAATAAATACCTAGATGAACCAAATAGCAGGAATTGGCAACAGTATGTGGAGGCAAAGGAGGCTAGGGATATCTGGCTTATTAATAAAACTACTCATGAAGAACTTAGGTTGTCTGCAAAGTTCTATAGACACGGAAATAAATCAGGGAAATTCCTAGCCAACTTGGTTAAGAAAGCAAAAGGACATAGTCATATTGGGTGTATAAACATAAATGGGAAGATGGAACATAAAACAGAAGATATTTTAAACCTATTTAAAGACTATTATCAAAAGGTTTATAGTTCAGGAGAATTGAACCCTGAAAAAAAGCGGGATTTCTGGGCAAAGATCTTAAAACCTAAGCTTGAGGAAATAGAAAGAAACAAACTTATTAAACCAATCTCAGAAGAAGAGGTCAGTAATTCTATTAAGAACTTAAAAAATAATAAGGCCCCGGGCCCAGACTTATTACCCAACGAATATTATTAAATACTCATAGAGGAGGTAGTTCCAAATTTAACCTTACTATTTAATCAATACCTTAAAGAAGGGAAAGAAATGTCATCTCATTTCACGGCATCCTGGACTACGTTAATTTTAAAACCAAATAAAGATTCTACACTGATGGAGTCATATAGGCCCATATCCCTGTTAAACTCGGATTATAAAATTTTAACAGGTATTATTGCAAATAGATTCCAGGCAGTATTAAAATCTATAATCCACATTGATCAGACAGGCTTTATGGTAGGAAGGAATTCTGCTTCTAATTTACGTAAACTGTTTTCAGTGTTAGATTTTACAAAAAATGAAAAACACTTACAAAAAAAGAAAAATAAACACAAAAAAGGGGATAGATCTAGTTTAGCTATACTCTCCCTAGATGCACAGAAAGCTTTTGACTCCGTGGAATGGGACCATCTATTCACTTCAATGTCAGAATTTGGGTTTCCAGAAACTATAATTCAGCTAGTTAAAAACATTTATAAAAAACCAAGCACTGCAATTTTGGCCAGATATCTGAAAATCTCCTGCTAGAGAGAGGTACCAGACAGGGATGCCCTCTCTCACCGCTTTTATTCAACGTAGTGATAGAGCCCTTAGCCATAATGCTAAGAGAAAAGATACAGGGCATAATGGTGGGTAAATATGAGAGTAAAGTCTCTTTATATGCAGATGATTTATTGCTATATGTTCGTAATCTTAAGGATAATATCCCGCTAGTATTGGAAATAATAGAAGATTTCAGTGCGTTCTCAGGCTATAAGATCAACATAGGTAAATCTGAACTGATGATACTGAGGGAGGATAAAGATTGGAGTCCAGGGAATCATTTCAAGGTAGTCCAAGAGGGTATAAGATATTTAGGCATACTAATCTCAACTCAAGAAGAACTACTATATAGTTTAAATTATACACCCCTGTTCAGGAAAATAAAAGAAGATTTAAAAGCTTGGTCCAAATTACCACTATCAGTTACTGGTAGGGTTAATATATTCAAAATGATAATGTTTCCAAAAATTCTATATTTTATTCAAAATTTGCCTATTCTGATCCCAAAGAAAGATATTAGAGAGCTTATGGGGGCTGTAAGGCAATTTATATGGAACAACAAGAAACCTAGAATATCTGTGAATAAATTACACCTACAAAGAGATACAGGGGGATTAGCCCTCCCAAACTTGGAACATTATAACTGGGTAATGCTAAGTAGAATAGTAGTAGAATGGATAACCGGGGTTTCGTACTTTACGGTCTCAGAAATCGAAAAGAATTTATGCACGCCACATAACTTAACGAACCTTATACACTGCCCATGGCGAAGTCTGCCGACAAATATCAAAAATATAAAAACTATTGCTAATCCTATAATAGCATGGCAAAAGTTGTGTGTTAATCTAGGAATAGAATATAAGATGTCCAAATACCTTCTAATACAAAATAATCTATCTTTTCCCATGGGCTTTAACTCTCCTTTATTTCAAAGCTGGGGGGCTAAGGGGTTGGAATATATAT
>NC_069505.1:557024986-557132486 GCF_027579735.1 Bombina bombina
CCTGGGGATCCCTTGACCTGGACCCGTAACAAGGAAGCTTGGCGTTCTGATGAGATGCCATCAGATCCAATTCTGGTTTGCCCCATAGTTGAATCAGTTGGGCAAATACTTCCGGATGGAGATCCCACTCCCCTGGATGAAAAGTCTGCCAACTTAGAAAATCCGCTTCCCAGTTCTCTACTCCTGGAATATGGATAGCTGAGAGATGACAAGAGTGAACCTCTGCCCATAAAATTATCTTTGAAACCTCCATCATTGCCAGGGGGCTTCTTGTTCCCCCCTGATGATTGATATAGGCTACAGTCATGATATTGTCTGACTGAAATCTGATAAACCTGACCGCAGCTAGTTGCGGCCAAGCCTGAAGAGCATTGAATATCACTCTCAGTTCCAGAATGTTTATCGGAAGGAGGACTTCCTCCTGAGTCCACGAACCCTGAGCCTTCAGGGAGTTCCAGACTGTGCCCCAGCCCAGAAGGCTGGCATCTGTCGTCACTATGGTCCACTCTGGCCTGCGGAAACTCATTCCCCTGGACAGATGGACCCGAGACAACCACCAGAGAAGAGAATCCCTGGTCTCTTGATCCAGATGTAGCAGAGGGGACAAATTTGTGTAGTCCCCATTCCACTGATTGAGCATGCAAAGTTGCAGTGGTCTGAGATGTAGGCGGGCAAACGGAACTATGTCCATTGCCGCTACCATTAGGCCGATCACTTCCATACACTGAGCCACTGACGGCCGAGAAGTGGAATGAAGAGCACGGCAGGAAGATAGAAGCTTTGATATCCTGACCTCTGTCAGAAAAATTTTCATTTCTACTGAATCTAACAGAGTTCCTAGGAAGGAAACTCTTGTGAGAGGGGAGAGAGAACTCTTTTCTACGTTCACCTTCCACCCGTGCGACCTCAGGAAGGCCAGAACAATGTCCGTATGGGACTTGGCGATTTGAAAAGTCGACGCCTGGATCAGAATGTCGTCTAGGTAAGGAGCCACCGCTATGCCTCGTGGCCTTAGAACCGCCAGTAGGGACCCTAGAACCTTCGTAAAGATTCTTGGCGCTGTGGCTAACCCGAAGGGAAGAGCCACAAACTGGTAATGCCTGTCTAGGAAGGCGAACATGAGGAACTGATGATGATCTCTGTGAATGTGGAGATAAGCATCCTTTAAGTCCACAGTAGTCATAAATTGACCCTCCTGGATCATAGGGAGGATGGTTCGGTTTGTCTCCATCTTGAAGGATGGGACTCTGAAAAATTTGTTTAGGATCTTGAGATCCAAGATTGGTCTGAAAGTTCCCTCTTTTTTGGGAACTATGAACAGATTTGAGTAGAAACCCTGCCCCTGTTCCTCCTTTGGAACTGGGTGGATCACTCCCATAACCAGTAGGTCTTGAACGCAATGTAAGAATGCCTCTCTCTTTATCTGGTTTGCAGATAATTTTGAGAGATGAAATCTCCCTTTTGGAGATGAAGCTTTGAAGTCCAGAAGATATCCCTGGGAAACAATCTCTAATGCCCATGGATCCTGGACATCTCTTACCCAAGCCTGGGCGAAGAGAGAGAGTCTGCCCCCGACTAGATCCGGTCTCGGATCGGGGGCTACTCCTTCATGCTGTCTTAGAGGCGGCAGCAGGTTTTTTGGCCTGCTTCCCCTTGTTCCAAGCCTGGTTAGGTCTCCAGACTGGTTTGGACTGGGCGAAATTTCCCTCTTGTTTTGCATTAGAGGAAGTTGTAGCTGTGCCACTTTTGAAATTTCGAAATGAACGAAAATTCTGTTTGGTCCTTGTTTTATTGGACCTATCCTGAGGAAGGGCGTGACCTTTTCCTCCAGTAATATCAGAAATGATCTCCTTCAGGCCCGGCCCGAATATGGTCTGTCCTTTGAAGGGGATATTAAGAAGCTTAGACTTTGAAGTAACGTCTGCTGACCAGGACTTAAGCCATAGCGCCCTACGCGCCAGAATGGCAAAACCTGAATTCTTAGCCCTTAGTTTGGTTAGATGAAAAACAGCGTCAGAAATAAAGGAATTAGCTAACTTGAGAGCTTTAATCCTGTCTAAAATATCATCTAACAGGGTCTCCACCTGTAGAGCCTCCTCGAGAGACTCGAACCAAAAAGCCGCTGCAGCAGTGACTGGGGCAATGCATGCAAGAGGCTGGAGAATAAAACCTTGATGGATAAAAATTTTCTTAAGGAGACCCTCCAATTTTTTATCCATAGGATCTAGGAAAGCACAACTGTCCTCAACGGGGATAGTTGTACGCTTAGCTAGGGTAGAAACAGCTCCCTCCACCTTAGGAACTGTCTGCCACGAGTCCCGTATAGCGACATCTATAGGAAACATCTTTTTAAAAACAGGAGGGGGAGAGAACGGCACACCTGGTCTATCCCATTCCTTAGTAATAATTTCCGAAAACCTCTTAGGGACTGGAAATACATCAGTGTAAACAGGCACAGCAAAGTATTTGTCCATTTTACACAATTTCTCTGGAACTACAATGGGGTCGCAGTCATCCAGAGTCGCTAAAACCTCCCTGAGCAATAAGCGGAGCTGTTCAAGCTTAAATTTAAAGGCTGTCATTTCAGAATCGGACTGAAGTATCGTCTTCCCTGAGTCTGAAATCTCACCCTCAGATAGCATCTCCCTTGCCACGGCTTCGGAGCATTGTGAGGGTATGTCGGACATAGCTACTAAAGCGTCAGAAAGCTCTGTATTTGTTCTAGTCCCAGAGCTGTCTCGCTTTCCTTGTAACCCTGGCAGTTAGGACAATACCTCTGTGAGGGTATTCGACATAACTGCCGCCATGTCTTGTAAGGTAAATGCATTGGACGCGCTAGATGTACTTGGCGTCACTTGAGCGGGAGTTAGAGGTTCTGACACATGGGGAGAGCTAGATGGCCTAAGCTCCCTCTTTTCAGTCTGAGAACCCTCTGGTGATAAATCTTTAAGCGCCATAATATGGCCTTTATAATTTATAGACAATTCAGTACATTTGTTACACATTCTAAGAGGGGGTTTCACAATGGCTTCTAAACATATTGAACAAGGAGTTTCTTCTATGTCAGACATGTTTAACAGACTAGCAATGAGACCAGCAAGCTTGGAAAACACTTTAATAACTGTGAAACGGCAATTAAACAAAAACGGTACTGTGCCTTTAAGAGAAAATAACTATCACAAACTGCAAAACAGTGTTAAAAATTAGTAATGTTTACAGTGTGTATAAGGGACTAAAGCAGCATTGCACCCACTTGCAAATGGATGATTAACCCTTTAGGCCCCAAACCGGATTTGAAAAACTTTAAAAACTTTATAAAACAGTTAAGCACCTTGCCACAGCTCTGCTGTGGCTCCTACCTGCCCTCAAATACAATTTTTAGCAGAAATAAGCCCTCTATAGTGGTCCTCAGATGTCAGAGGACTCCTCTAGGGAAGCTGGATGTCTCAGTCTGAATATGAACTGCGCATTTAGTGCGCGAAAATAGGCCCCTTCCACCATGCACTCGATGTCAGAGGGCCTTAAGAAAATACTCCTAGGAGTATCTGACTAGCCATGTGGAAACTAGGCCCCAAATAAAGATTCATCACCCTCAGAGAAAAAAACGTTTTTTCTATATAACATATAAGCGTTTTGACACTGAGTAATATGAGTATTAACATGAATATTACCCTTTTTTGTAAACATGATCCCAGTTGTTGTTAAATCACTGCATCAGGCTTACCTCAAATATACAAGGCTCTGTCAGCATTTTCTAGACCTTATCTCTCTAGAAATAAATATACTGAACATCCCTCAAAGCAGGTAATCTGCAAACCGTTCCCCCAACTGAAGTCTTTCCCATACTCTTCAGTTATGTGTGAGAACAGCAATGGACCTTAGTTACAGACCGCTAAGATCATCAACCTCCAGGCAGAATTCTTCTTCTAATTTCTGCCTGAGAGTAAAACAGTACAACGCCGGTACCATTTAAAAATAACAAACTCTTGATTGAAGGTAAAAACTACACTAAGTCACCACATATCTCTTATACTTCCTATCTTGTCGAGAGTTGCAAGAGAATGACTGGAGGTTGCAGTTGGGGGAGGAGCTATATAGACAGCTCTGCTGTGGGTGTCCTCTTGCAACTTCCTGTTGGGAAGGAGAATATCCCACAAGTAATGGATGAACCCGTGGACTGGATACACCTTACAAGAGAAATCAATACATACCTCACTGTAAGATAACTTAAATTTAATATTGCATGTAGAGTTATTTAACTCTGCAACAAACAGCTCAAGGTCTCCAACGTCGCCCAGCCATATCCCAAAAATATCGTCAATATAGCGCCACCAGGTGGCTCCACATTGACGAAACAAGGGATCTTTAAACACAAATTTCTCCTCAAATAAATTCATATTTGGGGAGACGTTGGAGCCCATAGCTGTACCTTGTAACTGTAAATAAAAACAGTCTTTGAATAAAAAATAGTTATTATATAGTATTATCTCCAATTATTGCATGATAAACCAAATATGTGCTCTTGAATGAATGCCAGCAGTTAATAGAGCATGTTGTACAGCCCCTAAACCACTAACATGTGTAATGGACGTATACAGGCTAGCAACGTCCAGACTGAACAGAATAAACTTATCAGTCTGGAGTTGCAAATCCTTGAGTTTTAATAGAAAATCATTTGTGTCCCTTACAAATGTATTTGACTGGTCTCAATATCTTATCCAAAAATATTGAAACATTAGAAAAAACATAATTTATGCTTACCTGATAAATTCCTTTCTTCTGTAGTGTGATCAGTCCACGGGTCATCATTACTTGTGGGATATTATCTGCTCCCCTACAGGAAGTGCAAGAGGATTCACCCAGCAGAGTTGCTATATAGCTCCTCCCCTCTACGTCACCTCCAGTCATTCGACCAAGGACCAACGAGAAAGGAGAAGCCAAGGGTGTAGTGGTGACTGAAGTATAATTTAAAAAATATTTACCTGCCTTAAAAAACAGGGCGGGCCGTGGACTGATCACACTACAGAAGAAAGGAATTTATCAGGTAAGCATAAATTATGTTTTCTTCTGTTAAGTGTGATCAGTCCACGGGTCATCATTACTTGTGGGATACCAATACCAAAGCAAAAGTACACGGATGACGGGAGGGATAGGCAGGCTCTTTATACAGAAGGAACCACTGCCTGAAGAACCTTTCTCCCAAAAATAGCCTCCGAGGAAGCAAAAGTGTCAAATTTGTAAAATTTGGAAAAAGTATGAAGCGAAGACCAAGTTGCAGCCTTGCAAATCTGTTCAACAGAGGCCTCATTCTTAAAGGCCCAAGTGGAAGCCACAGCTCTAGTGGAATGAGCTGTAATTCTTTCAGGAGGCTGCTGTCCAGCAGTCTCATAAGCTAAACGAATTATGCTACGAAGCCAAAAAGAGAGAGAGGTAGCAGAAGCTTTTTGACCTCTCCTCTGACCAGAGTAAACGACAAACAGGGAAGACGTTTGTCGAAAATCTTTAGTTGCCTGTAAATAAAATTTAAGGGCACGAACTACATCCAGATTGTGCAAAAGACGTTCCTTCCTCGAAGAAGGATTTGGGCACAAGGATGGAACAACAATCTCCTGATTGATATTCCTGTTAGTGACTACCTTAGGTAAGAACCCAGGTTTAGTACGCAGAACTACCTTATCCGAGTGAAAAATCAAATAAGGAGAATCACAATGTAAGGCTGATAACTCAGAGACTCTTCGAGCCGAGGAAATAGCCATTAAAAATAGAACTTTCCAAGATAACAACTTTATAACAATGGAATGAAGGGGTTCAAACGGAACACCCTGTAAAACGTTAAGAACAAGGTTTAAACTCCATGGTGGAGCCACAGCTTTAAACACAGGTTTAATCCTGGCCAAAGCCTGACAAAAAGCCTGAACGTCTGGAACTTCTGACAGACGCTTGTGTAACAGAATGGACAGAGCTGAGATCTGTCCCTTTAAGGAACTAGCGGATAACCCCTTTTCTAAACCTTCTTGTAGAAAAGACAATATCCTAGGAATCCTAACCTTACTCCAAGAGTAACCTTTGGATTCGCACCAATATAGGTATTTACGCCATATTTTATGGTAAATCTTTCTGGTAACAGGCTTCCTAGCCTGTATTAAGGTATCAATAACTGACTCAGAAAAACCACGCTTTGATAAGATCAAGCGTTCAATTTCCAAGCAGTCAGCTTCAGAGAAGTTAGATTTTGATGTTTGAAAGGACCCTGAATCAGAAGGTCCTGTTTCAGAGGTAACGACCAAGGTGGACAGAATGACATGTCCACCAGATCTGTATACCAAGTCCTGCGTGGCCATGCAGGCGCTATTAGAATCACTGATGCTTTCTCCTGTTTGATTCTGGCAATCAATCGAGGAAGCATCGGGAAAGGTGGAAACACATAAGCCATCCTGAAGGTCCATGGTGCTGTCAAGGCATCTATCAGGACCGCTCCCGGATCCCTGGATCTGGACCCGTAGCGCGGAAGCTTGGCGTTCTGTCGAGACGCCATGAGATCTATCTCTGGTTTGCCCCAACGTCGAAGTATTTGGGCAAAGACCTCTGGATGAAGTTCCCACTCCCCCGGATGAAAAGTCTGACGACTTAAGAAATCCGCCTCCCAGTTCTCCACTCCCGGGATGTGGATTGCAGACAGGTGGCAAGAGTGAGACTCTGCCCAGCGAATTATCTTCGATACTTCCATCATTGCTAGGGAGCTTCTTGTCCCTCCCTGATGGTTGATATAAGCTACAGTCGTGATGTTGTCCGACCGGAACCTGATGAACCCCCGAGTTGTTAACTGGGGTCAAGCCAGAAGAGCATTGAGGACTGCTCTCAATTCCAGAATGTTTATTGGAAGAAGACTCTCCTCCTGATTCCATAGTCCCTGAGCCTTCAGAGAATTCCAGACAGCGCCCCAACCTAGTAGGCTGGCGTCTGTTGTTACAATTGACCAGTCTGGCCTGCTGAATGGCATTCCCCTGGCCAGATGTGGCCGATAAAGCCACCATAGAAGAGAATTTCTGGTCTCTTGATTCAGATTTAGAGTGGGGGGACAAATCTGAGTAATCCCCATTCCACTGACTTAGCATGCACAGTTGCAGTGGTCTGAGATGTAGGCGTGCAAAAGGAACTATGTCCATTGCTGCTACCATTAGTCCGATTACCTCCATGCATTGAGCTACTGACGGGTGTTGAATAGAATGAAGGACACGGCATGCACTTTGAAGTTTTGTTAACCTGTCCTCTGTTAGGTAAATCTTCATTTCTACAGAATCTATCAGAGTCCCCAGGAAGGGAACTCTTGTGAGTGGAAAGAGAGAACTTTTCTTTTCGTTCACTTTCCATCCATGCGACCTTAGAAATGCCAGTACTATCTCTGTATGAGATTTGGCAGTTTGAAGGCTTGAAGCTTGTATCAGTATGTCGTCTAAGTACGGAGCTACTGAAATTCCTCGCGGTCTTAGTACCGCCAGAAGAGTGCCCAGAACCTTTGTGAAGATTCTTGGAGCCGTAGCCAGTCCGAATGGAAGAGCTACAAACTGGTAATGCCTGTCTAAAAAGGCAAACCTTAGATACCGGTAATGGCTTTTGTGAATCGGTATGTGAAAGTAAGCATCCTTTAAATCCACTGTGGTCATGTACTGACCCTCTTGGATCATGGGCAAAAATGTTCGAATAGTTTCCATCTTGAACGATGGAACTCTTAGGAATTTGTTTAGGATCTTTAAATCCAAGATTGGCCTGAAGGTTCCCTCTTTTTTGGGAACTACAAACAGATTTGAGTAAAACCCTTGTCCTAGTTCCAACCGCGGAACTGGATGGATCACTCCCATTAATAAAAGATCTTGTACGCGGCGTAGAAACGCTTCCTTCTTTGTTAGGTTTGTTGACAACCTTGACAGATAAAATCTCCCTCTTGGGGGAGAGGATTTGAAGTCCAGAAGGTATCCCTGAGATATGATCTCTAACGCCCAGGGATCCTGAACATCTCTTGCCCAAGCCTGGGCGAAGAGGGAAAGTCTACCCCCCACTAGATCCGGTCCCGGATCGGGGGCCCTCAATTCATGCTGTCTTAGGGGCAGCAGCAGGTTTTCTGGCCTGTTTGCCCCTGTTCCAGGACTGGTTAGGTTTCCAGCCTTGTCTGTAGCGAGCAACAGCTCCTTCCTGTTTTGGTGCAGAGGAAGTTGATGCTGCTCCTGCTTTGAAATTACGAAAGGAACGAAAATTGGACTGTCTAGCCTTGGCTTTGGCCTTGTCCTGAGGCAGGGCATGACCTTTACCGCCTGTAATGTCAGCAATAATCTCTTTCAAGCCGGGCCCGAATAAGGTCTGCCCTTTGAAAGGAATATTAAGCAATTTAGATTTAGACGTAACATCAGCTGACCAGGATTTCAGCCACAGAGCTCTGCGTGCCTGAATGGCGAATCCTGAATTTTTAGCCGCAAGTTTAGTTAAATGTACTACGGCATCTGAAATAAATGAATTAGCTAACTTAAGGAATTTAAGTTTGTGTGTGATGTCATCTAGTGTGGATGATTGAAGTGTCTCTTCCAGAGACTCAAACCAAAATGCTGCTGCAGCCGTGACAGGCGCAATACATGCAAGAGGTTGCAATATAAACCCTTGTTGAACAAACATTTTCTTAAGGTAACCCTCTAATTTTTTATCCATTGGATCTGAAAAAGCACAGCTATCCTCCACTGGGATAGTGGTACGCTTAGCTAAAGTAGAAACTGCTCCCTCCACCTTAGGGACCATTTGCCATAAGTCCCGTGTGGCGGCGTCTATTGGAAACATCTTTCTGAATATAGGAGGGGGTGAGAAAGGCACACCGGGTCTATCCCACTCCTTAGTAACAATGTCAGTAAGTCTCTTAGGTATAGGAAAAACGTCAGTACTCGTCGGTACCGCAAAATATTTATCCAACCTACACATTTTCTCTGGGATTGCAACAGTGTTACAATCATTCAGAGCCGCTAATACCTCCCCTAGTAACACACGGAGGTTCTCAAGCTTAAATTTAAAATTTGAAATGTCTGAGTCCAGTTTATTTGGATCAGAACCGTCACCCACAGAATGAAGCTCTCCGTCTTCACTTTCTGCAAACTGTGACGCAGTATCAGACATGGCCCTTGCATTATCAGCGCACTCTGTTCTCACCCCAGAGTGATCACGTTTACCTCTTAGTTCTGGTAGTTTAGCCAAAACTTCAGTCATAACAGTAGCCATATCTTGTAATGTGATTTGTAATGGCCGCCCAGATGTACTCGGCGCTACAATATCACGCACCTCCTGAGCGGGAGATGCAGGTACTGACACGTGAGGCGAGTTAGTCGGCATAACTCTCCCCTCGTTGTTTGGTGAAATATGTTCAATTTGTACAGATTGACTGTTTTTTAAAATAGCATCAATACATTTAGTACATAAATTTCTATTGGGCTCCACTTTGGCATTAACACATATAGCACAGAGATATTCCTCTGAATCAGACATGTTTAACACACTAGCAAATAAACAGCAACTTGAAAATACTTTTCAAAGTAATTTACAAATAATATGAAAACGAACTGTGCCTTTAAGAAGCACAGAAAAAAATTATAACAGTTAAAATAATTAAGTTATAGCATCAATCTTTGTCAGAATATACAGTTTTAGCAAAGGATTGTTCCCCTCAGCAATTAAACAACACAACTTTAGCAAAGGTTTAATCCCATTAGCAAAGATAACAATTTCTGAAAGCAGGAAACAAATTACAGAATAAACGTTTTTATCTCAGTCAAACTATAATTCTCACAGCTCTGCTGACTGAAATATTTGATGCATAGTAAAAGCGCCCCTCCCCCACACACACAGCAGTGAGGGAGAACAGAAACTGACAGAAAAAACAGATTTAAGCAACTGCCAAGTGGAAAAATAGTGCCCAAACATTTATTCACTCAGTACCTCAGTAAATGAAAACGATTTTACATTCCAGCAAAAACATTAAACATAATCTCTAGTTATTAAACAGCTTTATGTCTTTCTTACAGTGTAATTCTAGTGAATTACCATTCTCCCAGAATACTGAAGTGTAAAGTATACATACATGACATTATATCGGTATGGCAGGATTTTCTCATCAATTCCATTGTCAGAAAATAAAAACTGCTACATACCTCTATGCAGATTCATCTGCCCGCTGTCCCCTGATCTGAAGTTTACCTCACTCCTTAGATGGCCGAGAAACAGCAATATGATCTTAACTACTCCGGCTAAAATCATAGCAAAACTCTGGTAGATTCTTCCTCAAACTCTGCCAGAGAGGTAATAACACACTCCGGTGTTATTTTAAAATAACAAACTTTTGATTGAAGATATAAAACTAAGTATAATCACCATAGTCCTCTCACACGACCTATCTAGTTGCTGGGTGCAAGAGAATGACTGGAGGTGACGTAGAGGGGAGGAGCTATATAGCAACTCTGCTGGGTGAATCCTCTTGCACTTCCTGTAGGGGAGCAGATAATATCCCACAAGTAATGATGACCCGTGGACTGATCACACTTAACAGAAGAAAATGGAATTGGTCCCTGCCACAATTGGACGTCCCGGTGGAGCAGTCAAGGACTTGTGGATTTTAGGCAAGTTTTGTCTGAGGAAGGGGAGTGTGTCCCCGAAACGTCACACTTGATTTATTAAAACTATTCACTTAAAAGACCAGAGAGTGCTTTCATTATATATATATATATATATATATATATATATATATATATATATATATATATATATATATATATATATATATATAGTATTAAGTTGGAAATTTCCATGAATTGCATCTATTATTAGTGACACCCATCATGCATATTTATTGAAAATGCATTTATCTTGCTTAAAAGTTAGTTTTTAATTGGGGATACTGTATATAATTGTTTTGTTTTGCACTGTATTATTACATTATGATATTTTCTGGAGGCTTCATAGCTGTTTGGTATATATTTTTTTCAGATGTACCTATATTTATATCAGCAGATGGCGCTATTTGTTACAAGAAAAGTTTTGTATATAGATTGTAAGGGTTAAATCCCAGGAGCCTATTTAAAAATGTGAATCTGTATAATTCTTTAACACATGATTAAGGGGCATGTGCCTCGAAACGTTGTGGTTATTTTGACCCTGTCATGACTTGAAATTTCATATTAAAGAGACATTTTGGCATATTTGGAGACCCTCCATCCCTTTTTATTTCCACTGCTTAGTGGATATACTCTAATGCACTATTATCAATATATATTGTTCATTTTTTACATCAGTGTGACTTACAGTACAGACCTCACTAGATATTGTCAGTATATTTATAAGAATCTTAGCATTTACTCTCCAAATAATATGTTAGTATATGGCAGGGTTATAACTGATATATTTAACAATCTTTCTTTAAACTAAACCCACAATCAAATATACATTTGCTAAGACAATAAAATTAATATAAATACCTGAATTCTTTTTATTAGTAAATATCTATGAGCACATTGAAATATATATATTTGTAAGAATCAGAATAAGAGTCAATATTATATGCGTTTAAAACTATTCAAATATGCTATGCAAAATTCATAAAAGTCTACCTTATTCACAATAGAAATTCCACCCAGTTAACACAATGAGATTCCAAGATCTTTAACTGTTAAACATCCAAGCAATACAATTCTAATAATGCTTATTTAAACAATAGGACAGTATATATATATATATATATATATATATATATATATAATATAATATATTCAGCTATTTAGCTGCAATTGATTCTAATACAATTCTAATTTAAAACATCAGAAATTGCACAGATAAATTACTTAGCATGCAAGAATATATGTTTAACAATATACATACTGAATACAAACCAAAATATAAACTGCTCTATAAATCTATCAACTGTAATTTAAAGTGCAGTAACTATGCATATATTAGTGTTAAAATATTAATTGCAACCCATACATACTAAATATATATATATATATATATATATATACACACATACACACACACACACACACAAATATATACATACATACATACACACATTACCAAAATTGATAGTTCAGTTACCAAGAACTCCTTGTTTCATCTCAGAAGACAGATAAGTAAAATTTTGCAATCAATGAGAAAAGTAGTCAGTTTGCTCAGAATGAAAGTATTTTGAACGCCCAGCAGTAGATCATTCAAGTCAGCAAATCTCTGTGCTCTCTCTATCTCTCCTGCTTATACTTATATAAGTTTTCATTCATCTATGAAATCATGGGGGTGGCCCTACGAGATCTGACCATCCCATTGGTTAGATGGGATGTCTATTTGGATTGGCCCTCGGTCACCATGGAAATGCATCTTTTAACAGTTAAATCCCTTAACTGTCATATTGGGTTCTGGCCCTCGGGTGGCAGCAAATGCACACAAACAGATTCACCTGAACATTTCTGAACAGTGAAAGAGAATATTTCTTTAAAATATGTAATAACTGCCATAATTTCTTGCATTAGTCCCTCACAATATCAATCACAGATGGGGCAGCATTATACCACCTCCCTGATCATTTTGATATGAAACATGTGTCTAACATTATATTAAAACAATTTATATTGCTAACTATTCAATTATCCCTATTAAACATATTATAATTTACTGCATTAGTAAATTTCTCTTGTTAGCATTTATATTTCTAAACTGTTCCAAAATTAATAGCATTTAAAATTCATTTAAAAATAGCATTCAGTGTATTTCTTCCTGAATATATGGATTTTGTCTATGTAGAATCTGAAACAAAAATAGGGTTATTAATTTTCATGTCTAAAAAAAACAAAAAAAAGATACAGAAGTTATTATTCTGACACAGTTAAACATTTTAGACCGACTAAAATAGTCACCTATCAAGCTCAGCAAATACTCATGTAATATTAGAAAATCTCCCAAATTTCTATATTCAATACATTCAACTATGTTTATTTGCTGTATCTTCAGTATGTTTCAAAGTTACACTATGACATATGTCTTTTTGCTGTTTAGCCAGCACAGATGTGTATAAGACTGTTTCCTTTGAAATTGTCTGTTCAGCTGAGAATTGGTTTTTTTTCTGAGTCCAATCAAGCTTTAAAAAAGGCTGTTTTGTGATTATACAATTGCATAATTTAGCATATTGAGTGTTTAGGAAAAGTTCCAGCTGGATCTTGATGTAGTTTAGCAATGTCTCCCATGTCTGAATTAAGAACTTGTAATACATAGTGGGAATGACTAATCTCTTTGATCACCAAATGTTTAATTGTCCTTACTAGGATGTTTAGAATAACTTAGCATACTAACGCCTAGATTTAGAGTTATGCGGCCAAAGGGGTGCGTTAGCTACGCGTGCTTTTTTCTGGCCGCACCTTTTAAATACCGCTGGTATTGAGAGTTCACAGAATGGCTGCGTTAGGCTATGGGGAAACACTTCCTACGTCTGCACCTAACACTCTAACATGTACCCCGAGTCTAAACACCCCTAACCTTACACTTATTAACCCCTATTCTGCCGCCCCCGCTATCGCTGACCCCTGCATATTATTATTAACCCCTAATCTGCCACTCCGTAAACCGCCGCTACTTACATTATCCCTATGTACCCCTAATCTGCTGCCCCTAACACCGCCAACCCCTATATTATATTTATTAACCCCTAATCTGCCCCCCACAACGTCGCCTCCACCTGCCTACACTTATTAACCCCTAATCTGCCGAGCGGACCGCACCGCTATTATAATAAAGTTATTAACCCCTAATCCGCCTCACTCCCGCCTCAATAACCCTATAATAAATAGTATTAACCCCTAATCTGCCCTCCCTAACATCGCCGACACCTAACTTCAAACATTAACCCCTAATCTGCCGACTGGAGCTCACCGCTATTCTAATAAATGTATTAACCCCTAAAGCTAAGTCTAACCCTAACACTAACACCCCCCTAAGTTAAATATAATTTAAATCTAACGAAATAAATTAACTCTTATTAAATAAATTATTCCTATTTAAAGCTAAATACTTACCTGTAAAATAAATCTTAATATAGCTACAATATAAATTATAATTATATTATAGCTATTTTAGGATTTATATTTATTTTACAGGTAACTTTGTATTTATTTTAACTAGGTACAATAGCTATTAAATAGTTAATAACTATTTAATAGCTAAAATAGTTAAAATAATTACAAATTTACCTGTAAAATAAATCCTAGGTGTCGGCGATGTTAGGGAGGGCAGATTAGGGGTTAATACTATTTATTATAGGGTTATTGAGGCGGGAGTGAGGCGGATTAGGGGTTAATAACTTTATTATAGTAGCGGTGAGATCCGCTCGGCAGATTATGGGTTAATAAGTGTAGGCAGGTGGAGGCGACGTTGAGGGGGGCAGATTAGGGGTTAATAAATATAATATAGGGGTCGGCGGTGTTAGGGGCAGCAGATTAGGGGTACATAGCTATAATGTAGCTGGCGGCACTTTGCGGTCGGCAGATTAGGGGTTAATTATTGTAGGTAGCTGGCGGCGACGTTGTGGGGGGCAGGTTAGGGGTTAATAAATATAATATAGGGGTCGGCGGTGTTAGGGGCAGCAGATTAGGGGTACATAAGTATAACGTAGGTGGCGGTCGGCAGATTAGGGGTTAAAAAAATTTAATAGAGTGGCGGCGATGTGGGGGGACCTCGGTTTAGGGGTACATAGGTAGTTTATGGGTGTTAGTGTACTTTAGAGCACAGTAGTTAAGAGCTTTATAAACCGGCGTTAGCCCAGAAAGCTCTTAACTACTGACTTTTTTCTGCGGCTGGAGTTTTGTCGTTAGATTTCTAACGCTCACTTCAGCCACGACTCTAAATACCGGAGTTAGAAAGATCCCATTGAAAAGATAGGATACGCAATTGACGTAAGGGGATCTGCGGTATGGAAAAGTCGCGGCTGCAAAGTGAGCGTTAGACCCTTTAATGACTGACTCCAAATACCAGAGGGCGGTAAAAACCAGCGTTAGGAGCCTCTAACGCTGGTTTTGACGGCTACCGCCCAACTCTAAATCTAGGCCTAAGTGTGGGATATCTCTTGGAAACAATCCTTTGTTCTCAGATGAATACATGGAGTGTAATGAATGAGCATGCTCAAACTTACTATTTGAGAGATTTCATACTTATATTATCATATATATATATATATATGAGAGAGTGTGAGAGTATATATATATATATATATATATATATATATACACATATATACACATATATACATACATACATACACACACACACACACACACATACATACATACACACACACACACTTTCCACTGACATTTATAGATGCCCTGACAATATGTGCCCAGAGCTCAGTAACCTGTCTGTCGCTTAAACAGGACCGGCCCTAGCCATTGCGGGGCCCAAGGCAGGATGACAAATTGGGGCCCCCTTTCTCCTCGCCCAAAACCCCACCCCCAATCCCGCCCAAAACCTCGCCCCCATAACTTTTAAAATTAAAATTCAATTGGAGAAAAATCATTTAAGGTAATGCACAATATTTTATATAAAAACATATAAATCCACTAATGTGGAGCACTATAACATTGTATATATTGCAATATACAATTTGTATTATTGGAACAACTGTTTATGTATATAATGAAGAATTATGCTGACAATTAGGAACAGTTAAGTTTAACTGGGTTTTATTTTTATGTGTTTTCTTATGATAACAAGAACATTACAGAGAAGACAGGGCCGGCCCTAGCAAGTGCAGGCCCTAGGCAGAATGACCGTGCGGGCCTCTACCCAGAACAAAAAATACTTAAAAGAAATGGGGCAATGCACTGTACCACACACAGATATAATGCACACAGATACTTATATACACATACATCCACACACTCAGACACATACACAGGTACACAGTTATATACATACACAGGTGTGCACACACACAGCCCCCCCCACACACAGGTGTGCACACACAGACAGCCCCCCCACACACACACACAGACAGCACACACACACACCAAACACACACAGACAGCACACACAGACATCAAACATACACACAGTACAAAGTTTTCAGTAATAAGACAGAAGGAGAGAAGAGAAAAGAAAGAGGAAGGATTGAGGGGGCAGATACGAGCAAGGGAGATAGAGAAGGGGAAGTAAAGGGGAAAAGAGTGGATAGAGGAGGGGGAAGAAAGAAGTGGGAGCAAAAGAGAAGGTGAGAGAGGAGCAGGAACAGAATGGAGAGATAATGGAAGGATAGAGGGGAGATAGAGATGAGAGCAGGATAGACAGTGGTGAGATTAAAGAGTGAGAGGTTAGAAGGAGAAAAGAAACAGAGTAAAGAGGATGGAGGAAGACTGAGAGAAGGGGTAGACAGAGAAAGAAGAGAAGGTAGAGAAAGGAAAAAGGGGGACAGAGAAGGGACTGGAAAGCACATTTAATTCAGTATAAAGTTACTAGCAGCCCATCAGTCCATCGCATCTAGGAGCAAAAATGATTAATAAAAAGGCTGTGAGCTGCAGGGAGAAGGGTTGAGAGTGAGACCTCTTGCCCTGTAGAGCAATACACATCAAAGAGGCTTGAGTCCTTTAAAAATAAACAGGAGACATAAGTGAAAGCTACCCCTGTGGGTCACACCAATATACCCTGTGGTGTGACCCCCAGATCACAGGGTGTATTGGTGTGACCCCCAGATCACAGGGTGTATTGGTGTGACCCAGATCACAGGGTGTATTGGTGTGACCCAGATCACAGGGTGTATTGGTGTGACCCAGATCACAGGGTGTATTGGTGTGACCCAGATCACAGGGTGTAATGGTGTGACCCAGATCACAGGGTGTAATGGTGTGACCCAGATCACAGGGTGTATTGGTGTGACCCAGATCACAGGGTGTATTGGTGTGACCCCGATCACAGGGTGTATTGGTGTGACCCAGATCACAGGGTGTATTGGTGTGACCCAGATCACAGGGTGTATTGGTGTGACCCAGATCACAGGGTGTATTGGTGTGACCCCGATCACAGGGTGTATTGGTGTGACCCAGATCACAGGGTGTATTGGTGTGACCCAGATCACAGGGTGTATTGGTGTGACCCAGATCACAGGGTGTATTGGTGTGACCCAGATCACAGGGTGTATTGGTGTGACCCAGATCACAGGGTGTATTGGTGTGACCCAGATCACAGGGTGTATTGGTGTGACCCAGATCACAGGGTGTAATGGTGTGACCCAGATCACAGGGTGTAATGGTGTGACCCAGATCACAGGGTGTATTGGTGTGACCCAGATCACAGGGTGTATTGGTGTGACCCAGATCACAGGGTGTATTGGTGTGACCCAGATCACAGGGTGTATTGGTGTGACCCAGATCACAGGGTGTATTGGTGTGACCCAGATCACAGGGTGTAATGGTGTGACCCAGATCACAGGGTGTAATGGTGTGACCCAGATCACAGGGTGTATTGGTGTGACCCAGATCACAGGGTGTATTGGTGTGACCCAGATCACAGGGTGTATTGGTGTGACCCAGATCACAGGGTGTATTGGTGTGACCCAGATCACAGGGTGTAAGCGTCTATTTGCGAAGGTGGGATCATGTTCCATATTCATTGCGGCTTTCTTTGCATATCATTATTGGTGTTTCTGCCTAGTACATAAAATCTTGCACATGAAATAAGAACCTGTGTCTAATCAGTTAAAACAATTACAGTATCAACAACTTCAGAAACTTGCTTGAAACACAGTATTTGTAACTAAGAGTAGGATTTTCTCGGGTCTGTTTTATTATAGAGAGATCATCTCACAAACCTTACAGACAGAATGAGGTGTAAATGTCTGTAAGTGTAGGATATTCATGTGTCTTGTTATAGAGAGATCGTCTCACTGGATAGAATAAGATGTCTCACAAACCTTACAGACAAAATGAGGTGTGAAAATGTCTGTAAGTGTAGGATATTCATGTGTCTTGTTAGAGAGAGATCGTCTCACTGGATAGAATAAGATGTCTCACAAACCTTACAGACAAAATGAGGTGTGAAAATGTCTGTAAGTGTAGGATATTCATGTGTCTTGTTATAGAGAGATCGTCTCACTGGATAGAATAAGATGTCTCACAAACCTTACAGACAGAATGAGGTGTAAATGTCTGTAAGTGTAGGATATTCATGTGTCTTGTTATAGAGAGATCGTCTCACTGGATAGAATAAGATGTCTCACAAACCTTACAAACAGAGGCCTGGATAACATTGTGGCTTTGTCACAATTTCCATTGCGCTGCCATTACAAGTACTTAACGTACTTTTCACGTGCATTATGCTGCGTTAACCCGCATACAAACCAAGTGCCGACTTGGCGTGAGCGTGCATGTATTCCCCCATAGAGATCAATAGAGAAAAAATACCTAACACCTGTGATTGCGAAATCGCCATTGCATTTTCACATTCCCCATTGAAGTATATGGAGAGAAAAAAAAAAAAAGTGTCCCAAAAACCTAATACCCTACCAAAAGCCCCTAGTCTAATAACCCCTAAACTGTCATCCTCCACATTAAAGTTATTAACCCCTAAACCACCACCCTCCCGCATTGCAAAGTATCAAAATAAATCTATTTACCCCTAAAACGCCATCCCCCCGCATCTCAGACACTAAACAACATTATTAACCCCTAAACCACCATCCTCCCGCATCGCAAAGTATCAAAATAAATCTATTAACCCCTAAAACGCCATCCCCCCGCATCTGACACTAAATAACGTTATTAACCCCTAAACCACCATCCTCCCGCATCGCAAAGTATCAAAATAAATCTATTAACCCCTAAAACGCCATCCCCCCGCATCTGACACTAAATAACGTTATTAACCCCAAAACCACCATCCTCCCGCATCACAAAGTATCAAAATAAATCTATTAACCCCTAAAACGCCATCCCCCGCATCTCAGACACTAAATAACGTTATTAACCCCTAAACCGCCACCCCCCGCATCGCAAAGTATCTAAATAAATCTATTAACCCCTAAAATGCCAATGCCATCCCCCGCATTGCAAACACTAAATATATTAACTGCTAAATCCTTATGGTGTGATAGCACCCCCTATACAGTACATGGGGACAATACAACAGCGCTATTACAATCCATTAGCGCTTAAGTGGGTCGTCACTGGGTTTACTAATGGATTGTAACAGCGCTCCTGTATTGTCACCATGCACAGTATAGGGGGCATTTTCACATTACTATTGCATGTGAAGTGAGTGGTCACTATGTTTACTAATGGGTTGTAATAGCGCTGCTGTATTGTCACTGTACATGGTATAGGGGGCGCTATCACACCACAATGACATGAAAAGCTTATGATAAGTGGGTTGTCACTGGGTTTACTGATGGGATGTAATAGCGCTGCTGTATTGTAACCGTACACTGTATAGGGGGCGCTATCACACCACAATGACATGAAAAGCTTATGATAAGTGGGTTGTCACTGGGTTTACTGATGGGTTGTAATAGCGCTGCTGTATTGTCACCGTACATGGTATAGGGGGTGCTATCACACTATAATGACATGAAAAGCTTATGATAAGTGGGTTGTCACTGGGTTTACTGATGGGATGTAATAGCGCTGCTGTATTATCACTGTACATGGTATAGGGGGCGCTATCACACCACAATGACATGAAAAGCTTATGATAAGTGGGTTGTCACTGGGTATACTGATGGGATGTAATAGCGCTGCTGTATTGTAAACGTACACGGTATAGGGGGCGCTATCACACCATAATGACATGAAAAGCTTATGATAAGTGGGTTGTCACTGGGTTTACTGATGGGATGTAATAGCGCTGCTGTGTTTGTCACTGTACATGGTATAGGGGGCGCTATCACACCATAATGACATGAAAAGCTTATGATAAGTGGGTTGTCACTGGGTTTAATGATGGGATGTAATAGCGCTGCTGTATTGTAACCGTACACTGTATAGGGGGCGCTATCACACCATAATGACATGAAAAGCTTATGATAAGTGGGTTGTCACTGGGTTTAATGATGGGATGTAATAGCGCTGCTGTATTGTAACCGTACACTGTATAGGGGGCGCTATCACACCATAATGACATGAAAAGCTTATGATAAGTGGGTTGTCACTGGGTTTACTGATGGGATGTAATAGCGCTGCTGTATTGTAACCGTACATGGTATAGGGGGCGCTATCACACCATAATGACATGAAAAGCTTATGATAAGTGGGTTGTCACTGGGCTTACTGATGGGATGTAATAGCGCTGCTGTATTGTAACCGTACACTGTATAGGGGGCGCTATCACACCATAATGACGTGAAAAGCTTATGATAAGTGGGTTGTCACTGGGTTTACTGATGGGATGTAATAGCACTGCCTTATTGTAACCGTACATGGTATAGGGGGCGCTATCACACCATAATGACATGAAAAGCTTATGATAAGTGGGTTGTCACTGGGTTTACTGATGGGATGTAATAGCGCTGCTGTATTGTAACCGTACACTGTATAGGGGGCGCTATCACACCACAATGACGTGAAAAGCTTATGATAAGTGGGTTGTCACTGGGTTTACTGATGGGATGTAATAGCGCTGCTGTATTGTAACCGTACATGGTATAGGGGGCGCTATCACAACATAATGACATGAAAAGCTTATGATAAGTGGGTTGTCACTAGGTTTACTGATGGGATGTAATAGCGCTGCTGTATTGTAACCGTACATGGTACAGGGGGCGCCATCACACCATAATGACGTGAAAAGCTTATGATAAGTTGGTTGTCACTGGGTTTACTGATGGGATGTAATGGCGCTGCTGTATTGTAACCGTACATGGTATAGGGGGCGCCATCACACCATAATGACGTGAAAAGCTTATGATAAGTGGGTTGTCACTAGGTTTACTGATGGGATGTAATAGCGCTGCTGTATTGTAACCGTACATGGTATAGGGGGCACTATCACACCATAATGACGTGAAAAGCTTATGATAAGTGGGTTGTCACTGGGTTTACTGATGGGATGTAACAGCGCTGCTGTATTGTAACCGTACACTGTATAGGGGGCGCTATCACACCATAATGACATGAAAAGCTTATGATAAGTGGGTTGTTACTGGGTTTACTGATGGGATGTAATAGCGCTGCTGTATTGTAACCGTACATGGTATAGGGGGCGCTATCACACCATAATGACATGAAAAGCTTATGATAAGTGGGTTGTCACTGGGTTTACTGATGGGATGTAATAGCGCTGCTGTATTGTAACCGTACACTGTATAGGGGGCGCTATCACACCACAATGACGTGAAAAGCTTATGATAAGTGGGTTGTCACTGGGTTTACTGATGGGATGTAATAGCGCTGCTGTATTGTAACCGTACATGGTATAGGGGGCGCTATCACAACATAATGACATGAAAAGCTTATGATAAGTGGGTTGTCACTAGGTTTACTGATGGGATGTAATAGCGCTGCTGTATTGTAACCGTACATGGTATAGGGGGCGCCATCACACCATAATGACGTGAAAAGCTTATGATAAGTTGGTTGTCACTGGGTTTACTGATGGGATGTAATGGCGCTGCTGTATTGTAACCGTACATGGTATAGGGGGCGCCATCACACCATAATGACGTGAAAAGCTTATGATAAGTGGGTTGTCACTAGGTTTACTGATGGGATGTAATAGCGCTGCTGTATTGTAACCGTACATGGTATAGGGGGCACTATCACACCATAATGACGTGAAAAGCTTATGATAAGTGGGTTGTCACTGGGTTTACTGATGGGATGTAACAGCGCTGCTGTATTGTAACCGTACACTGTATAGGGGGCGCTATCACACCATAATGACATGAAAAGCTTATGATAAGTGGGTTGTTACTGGGTTTACTGATGGGATGTAATAGCGCTGCTGTATTGTAACCGTACACTGTATAGGGGGCGCTATCACACCATAATGACGTGAAAAGCTTATGATAAGTGGGTTGTCACTGGGTTTACTGATGGGTTGTAATAGCGCTGCTGTATTGTAACCGTACACTGTATAGGGGGCGCTATCACACCATAATGACATGAAAAGCTTATGATAAGTGGGTTGTCACTAGGTTTACTGATGGGATGTAATAGCGCTGCTGTATTGTAACCGTACACTGTATAGGGGGCGCTATCACACCATAATGACATGAAAAGCTTATGATAAGTGGGTTGTCACTAGGTTTACTGATGGGATGTAATAGCGCTGCTGTATTGTAACCGTACACTGTATAGGGGGCGCTATCACACCATAATGACATGAAAAGCTTATGATAAGTGGGTTGTCACTGGGTTTACTGATGGGATGTAATAGCGCTGCTGTATTGTAACCGTACACGGTATAGGGGGCGCTATCACACCATAATGACATGAAAAGCTTATGATAAGTGGGTTGTCACTGGGTTTACTGATGGGATGTAATAGCGCTGCTGTATTGTAACCGTACACTGTATAGGGGGCGCTATCACACCACAATGATGTGAAAAGCTTATGATAAGTGGGTTGTCACTGGGTTTACTGATGGGATGTAATAGCGCTGCTGTATTGTAACCGTACATGGTATAGGGGGCGCTATCACACCACAATGACATGTGAAAAGCTTATGATAAGTGGGTTGTCACTGGGTTTACTGATGGGATGTAATAGCGCTGCTGTATTGTAACCGTACATGGTATAGGGGGCGCTATCACACCACAATGACATGTGAAAAGCTTATGATAAATGGGTTGTCACTAGGTTTACTGATGGGATGTAATAGCGCTGCTGTATTGTCACCGTACATGGTATAGGGGGTGCTATCACACCATAATGACATGAAAAGCTTATGATAAGTGGGTTGTCACTAGGTTTACTGATGGGTTGTAATAGCGCTGCTGTATTGTAACCGTACATGGTAAAGGGGGCGCTATCACACCATAATGACATGTGAAAAGCTTGTGATACGTGGGTTGTTACTGGGTTTACTGATGGGATGTAATAGCACTGCTGTATTGTAACCGTACACTGTATAGGGGGCGCTATCACACCATAATGACATGTGAAAAGCTTATGATAAGTTGGTTGTCACTGGGTTTACTGATGGGATGTAATAGCGCTGCTGTATTATCACCGTACATGGTATAGGGGGTGCTATCACACCATAATGACGTGAAAAGCTTATGATAAGTGGGTTGTCACTAGGTTTACTGATGGGATGTAATAGCGCTGCTGTATTATCACCGTACATGGTAGAGGGGGCGCTATCACACCATAATGACGTGAAAAGCTTATGATAAGTGGGTTGTCACTGGGTTTACTGATGGGATGTAATAGCACTGCTGTATTATCACCGTACATGGTAGAGGGGGCGCTATCACACCATAATGACGTGAAAAGCTTATGATAAGTGGGTTGTCACTGGGTTTACTGATGGGATGTAATAGCGCTGCTGTATTGTAACCGTACACTGTATAGGGGGCGCTATCACACCATAATGACATGAAAAGCTTATGATAAGTGGTTTGTTACTGGGTTTACTGATGCGATGTAATAGCGCTGCTGTATTGTAACCGTACACTGTATAGGGGGCGCTATCACACCATAATGACGTGAAAAGCTTATGATAAGTGGGTTGTCACTGGGTTTACTGATGGGATGTAATGGCGCTGCTGTATTGTCACCGTACATGGTATAGGGGGCGCTATCACACCATAATGACGTGAAAAGCTTATAAGTGGGTTGTCACTAGGTTTACTGATGGGATGTAATAGCGCTGCTGTATTGTCACCGTACACTGTATAGGGGGCGCTATCACACCATAATGACGTGAAAAGCTTATGATAAGTGGGTTGTCACTGGGTTTACTGATGGGTTGTAATAGTGCTGCTGTATTGTAACCGTACACTGTATAGGGGGCGCTATCACACCATAATGACGGGAAAAGCTTATGATAAGTGGGTTGTCACTGGGTTTACTGATGGGATGTAATAGCGCTGCTGTATTATCACCGTACATGGTATAGGGGGCGCTATCACACCATAATGACGTGAAAAGCTTATGATAAGTGGGTTGTCACTAGGTTTACTGATGGGATGTAATGGCGCTGCTGTATTGTAACCGTACACTGTATAGGGGGCGCTATCACACCATAATGACGTGAAAAGCTTGTGATACGTGGGTTGTTACTTAGGGGTTGATCACTATCTATTGTTTGATAACCGTCATGTTAGCGGCTGCTGATCAGCCATTTACAATTGCAGACACCATCACAATCAGCCATTTCATTGTTTAATAGGCTGCATTTCTTTCATTATCAGTTTGGTGAAAAATGTCCCTAGACTTAAAAAGGACCATTATAGTCAAAAAAATGAAATACTAAATTAAATTTTAGGGAATGTAATTTTAATTAGTGACCCTGCACCTCTATGTGATTACCCCTACAAAGAGGTTAAAAACAGTTAAAATACAGTCCTGTAGCTGCAGAGAACTGCTGGTCCTGATACAAACAGCAAGAGAAGCAGTCTGCCAGAAACAAACAACAGCTCAGTAACTTGTTCTATGGTCCGGTTACCACCTGGGAGTAGCTTCTTTCTCAGAACCTGCCAGTAAACCAAGCTGTGTTTGACTCCTTTGTGAGGGTTAAACACATAAGTGCAAGGTCATTTTTTTTTACTATAATGTCCCTTTTGCATGTGCCAGTCCTCTATTTGCTGATCACATGACCTATTAATTATAGTTATTTACACATATCTATTACACAGCTAAAAGGATTTGATAAACCCCCAGACAACACTTTTCTGCTTATTACTGTTACCCCAAAAAGCTAACGGATCTAACACTGGTTTTGTGGATGTGCAAAACACACTGACATTTCCCCCCGCCATATTGTGTGATGTCAGAGAGCAACATCAGCTAACAGATACAAATTCTATCTGCTCAATACATTACAGCTAAGATTTTATATAAAGTACTTTTAGAATATTTAAAATAAGCAAAATTCATAACCAAACAGACATGGCCACTGTACCCATAATGCTCCTGTTCAAATCCCTTAAGAAAAAGACACAGTATGGTTTTAGGGCACAAGTTAAAGGGGCAGTCTAGTTCAAAATAAACTTTCATGATTCCGATAGAGAATGTAATTTTAAACAATTTTCCAATTTACTTTTATCACCAATTATTTTTTTTATGGTAATATTTTATTTGGTTTTATAACATTTTATGACACATGAAATGACTGTTACAGAAATAGAGTAAATAAATGCATATTGATTCTAATACAATCATATTCAGTAATCCCCCTATCACCAATTTTTCTTTGTTCACTTTGTATTCTTAGTTGAAAGCTAAACCTAAGAGGTTCAAATGCTAATTTCTAAACCCTTGAAGGCCGCCTCTTCTCTCTGGGCATTTTGACAGTTTTTTTTTTACAGTTTTTCACCACTAGAGGGTGTTAATTCAGGTGTGTCATATAGATAAAACTGTCCTCACGCACGTGGAGTTCAGGTGAGCCAGCTCTGATTGGCTAAAATGGATGTCTGTCAATAAGGGGGCAGTTTGCAGAGGCTTAGATACAAGGTAATCAGAGGTAAAACGTTTATTTATATAACACTGTTGGTTGAGCAAAACTAGGGAATGGGTAATAAAGGGATTATCTATCTTTTTAAACAATAAAAATTCTGGTGTAGTGTAGACTGTCCCTTTAACAGCACACATCATCTATTAGCATCACTACACATTATTAAAAGGGATCAACATTAGGTCCCTTTAACCAATGAATTGACAATGTAATCAATAGACCCAAACAATTAACAATTTTTTTATCTTTACTGGTTAGCTTAGCTCTGCCCATTCACCAGCATTATTAATGCATGATACAAGCACAATATCAGGAGATTAATGAGGCGCACAGGCCCGGGCTGACCATAGGGCATACTGGGCATTTGACCGGTGGGCCGGGGCAGTTCTGGGCTGGTACTGGTTAGCTTAGCCCTGCCCAGTCACCAGGATTATTTATGCATGATACAAGACCAGCCCTGCGTTGTCTCTTGCTCTCTTCCTGTGTCTGTGAGCCAGATCCCAACACTTACCCCCTTCCTGTGAGGGATGCTCCCCCTCTATTACATAAAAATGATCCTCCTCACAGTGGTGTACCTGTGCTCTGCCCTTTGGGCAGGGGCATGACTACAGGGGTATCAGAGGTCTCAATAGGCCCACACATTAGCCACTAGGGGCATTTATACAGGGGGCCTAGTGCTGCCTGGGCTCCACCTGCAATCCGCGGGCCCCTATGTGTGGCCCCCAGCAAAAGAGGGCATACAGGATATGGAAAGTGTATACATTTGCCTTATGTGGCAGGACTTCTAGGAAGTAGATAATGTTGTTACTCAGTGGAAGAAGCGCTAGTGAATCACCTTTACTAGACACCTAAAAAACCCAAAACCTCACTATTGGGAAAAGAAATGTGTGATACAAAATGTATTCAGGTGCGCCTATACACCCTAAAGGGATATATATTCTTAAAGTAGTGTGTCACTTTATCAAACGGAAACTATATACAATATAAATAGGTAGTAAAAAAAAACATAAGTTATGCTTACCAGATAATTTCATTTTCTTCTGTATAAGGAGAGTCCATGGCATCATTCCATACTTTTGGGAAATACTGATCCTGGCCACCCGGAGGAGGCAAAGACACCCCAGCCAAAAGCTTAAATACCCCTCCCACTACCCCATAACCCCAGTCATTCTGCCGAGGGAACAAGGAACAGGAGGAGAAATATCAGGGTATAAATGGTGCCAGAAGAAAAACATAATTTAGAGGGCTGCCCATCGGAGAACACGGGCGGAGGCCGTGGACTCCTTATAGAGAAGGAAATTAAATTAAATTATCTGATAAGCATAATTTATGTTTTCCTTCTTAATATAAAAGGAGAGTCCACGGCATCATTCCTTACTTTTGGGAAAATTATACCCAAGCTCTAGAGGACACTGAATGATAACGGGAGGGATAAAAAGAGAGGCGGACCCCAAACTGAGGGCACCACAGCCTGCAAAATCTTTCTCCCGAAAACTGCTTCAGCCGAAGCAAAAATGTCAAACTTGTAAAATTTAAAAAAGTTATGTAAGGAGGACCAGGTAGCCGCCTCACAAATCTGATCCATAGAGGCCTCGTTCTTAAAGGACCAAGAGGAAGCCACTGCTCTAGTAGAATGAGCCATAATCCTCTGAGGAGGTTTAGGTTTCGCTGTCTCATAAGCTAAGCGGATAACACTCCTTAACCAAAAAGATAAGGAAGTCGAAGAGACCTTCTGACCCTTACACTTCCCAGAATAGACAACAAACAAGGAAGAAGTTTGTCTAAAATCCTTAGTAGCCTGAAGATAGAACTTGAAGGCATGAACCACGTCCAAATTATGAAGCAAACGTTCATTTGAAGAAGGATTGGGACACAAGGAAGAAACAACAATCTTTTGATTGATGTTGCGGTCCGACACGACCTTAGGAAGAAAACCTAACTTAGTACGTAGGACAGTCTTATCAACATGGAACACAAGATAAGGAGGTTCACATTGCAAGGCAGCAATCTCAGATACAATAGCCAGTAGAAAAAGAACCTTCCAAGACAACAGTTTAATGTTAACTTCATGCATAGGCTCAAACTGAGCCCATTGCAAAACCTTAAGAACAAGATTTAAACTCTGAGGAGCATTAGATCTAAACACAGGTCTGATCCTAGTCAGAGCCTTAACAAAGCACTGTACATCAGGAAGCTCCGCAAGCCTCTTGTGCAGAAAACAGACAGGGCCGAAATCTGTCCCCTCAGGGAACTAGCAGAAAGGCCCTTCTCCAGACCCTCCTGGAGAAACGCTAGAATCCTGGCAACCTTAACTTTATGCCAGGAAAATCCACGCTCTACACACCAGAATAACTAGGTTCTCCACACCTTATGGTAGATGCGACGAGTAACTGGCTTGTTACGAGCTTGAATGAGAGTATCATTAACTCTCTCAGAAAAACCTCTCTTGGCTAGAACTAAGCGTTCAATCTCCACGCAGTCAGCCTCAGAGAATCTAGATTTTGATGAACAAAAACAAAATTTATGCTTACCTGATAAATTTATCTCTTGTGGTGTATCCAGTCCACGGGTTCATCCATTGCTTATGGGATATTCTCCTTCCCAACAGGAAGTTGCAAGAGGACACCCACAGAAGAGCTGTCTATATAGCTCCTCCAGTAACTGCCACCTCCAGTCATTCGACCGAAGACAAGTCAGAAAAAGGAGAAACCATAGGGTGCAGTGGTGACTGTAGTTTAAAATAAAAAAACACCTGCCTTAAAGTGACAGGGCGGGCCGTGGACTGGACACACCACAAGAGAAAGAAATTTATCAGGTAAGCATGAATTTTGTTTTCTCTTGTAAGGTGTGTCCAGTCCACGGGTTCATCCATTACTTATGGGATACCAATACCAAAGCTTTAGGACACGGATGAAGGGAGGGACAAGGCAGGAACTTAAACGGAAGGCACCACTGCCTGTAAGACCTTTCTCCCAAAAATAGCCTCCGAGGAAGCAAAAGTATCAAATTTGTAGAATTTAGAAAAGGTATGAAGCGAAGACCAAGTCGCCGCCTTACAAATCTGTTCAACAGAGGCCTCATGTTTAAAAGCCCATGTGGAAGCTACCGCTCTAGTAGAATGAGCTGTAATTCTTTCAGGAGGCTGCTGGCCAGCAGCCTCATAAGCTAAACGTATTATGCTTCTCAGCCAAAAGGAAAGAGAAGTTGCTGAAGCCTTTTGGCCTCTCCTATGTCCAGAGTAGACATCAAACAATGCAGATGTTTGACGAAAATCTTTAGTAGCTTGTAAATAAAACTTTAAAGCACGAACTACGTCAAGATTGTGTAATAGACGTTCCTTCTTTGAAGAAGGATTAGTACACAGTGATGGAACAAAAATTTCCTGATTGATATTCTTATTAGATACCACCTTAGGAAGAAAACCAGGTTTGGTACGCAAAACTACCTTATCTGCATGGAAGATCAGATAAGGGGAATCAAATTGTAAGGCAGATAACTTTCCAAGATAAAAGCTTGATATCTATGGAATGTAAAGGTTCAAACGGAACCCCTTGAAGAACTTTAAGGACTAAATTTAAACTCCATGGCAGAGCCACCGGTTTAAACACAGGCTTGATTCTAACTAAAGTCTGACAAAACGCCTGAACGTCTGGAATATCTGCCAGACGCTTGTGCAAAAGAATAGACAGAGCAGAAATCTGTTCCCTTAAGGAACTAGCTGACAATCCCTTTTCCAATCCTTCTTGGAGAAAGGATAATATCCTAGGAATCCTGATCTTACTCCATGAGTTTACACCATATCTTATGATAGATCTTCCTGGTAACAGGCTTTCGAGCCTGAATCAAGGTATCAATGACCGAATCGGAGAAACCACGCTTTGATAAGATCAAGTGTTCAATCTCCAAGCAGTCAGACGCAGAGAAATTAGATTTGGATGCTTGAATGGACCTTGGAGTAGAAGGTCCTGCCTCAGCAGCAGAGTCCATGGTGGAAAGGATGACATGTCCACCAGATCTGCATACCAAGTCCTGCGTGGCCACGCAGGTGCTATCAAAATCACCGAAGCTCTGATCGGAACAGCCAATAGAATGCGAGCTCAATCTGATTGGCTGATTGGATCAGCCAATCGGATTGAACTTGATTCTGATTGGCTGATTCCATCAGCCAATCAGAATATTCCTCCCTTAATTCCGATTGGCTGATAGAATCCTATCAGCCAATCGGAATTCGAGGGACGCCATCTTGGATGACGTCCCTTAAAGGAACCGTCATTCGTCGGGAGTCGCCGGAAGAAGAGGATGGATCCGCGTCGGCTGCTTCAAGATGGACCCGCTCCGCACCGGATGGAAGAAGATAGAAGATGCCGCTTGGATGAAGATGTTTGCCGGTCCAGATGTCCTCTTCTTGCCGGATAGGAGGAAGACTTTGGAGCCTCTTCTGGACCTCTTCAGCACCGGATGATGGATCGCCAACCCCCGCTTGGGTTGGATGAAGATTTTGGAGCCAGGACGGATCGGTGATACCTGGTGAGGTGAAGACAAGGTAGGAAGATCTTCAGGGGCTTAGTGTTAGGTTTATTTAAGGGGGGTTTGGGTTAGATTAGGGGTATGTGGGTGGTGGGTTGTAATGTTGGGGGGGGGGGGGGTATTGTATGTTTTTTTTTTACAGGCAAAAGAGCTGAATTTCTTGGGGCATGCCCCGCAAAGGGCCCTGTTCAGGGCTGGTAAGGTAAAAGAGCTTTTAACTTTATTAATTTAGAATAGGGTAGGGCATTTTTTTATTTTGGGGGTCTTTGTTATTTTATTAGGGGGCTTAGAGTAGGTGTAATTAGTTTAAAATTGTTGTAATATTTTTCTTATGTTTGTAAATATTTTTTTATTTTTTGTAACTTAGTTCTTTTTTATTTTTTGTACTTTAGTTAGTTTATTTCATTGTAGTTATTTGTAGGAATTGTATTTAATTTATTTATTGATAGTGTAGTGTTAGGTTTTATTGTAGGTAATTGTAGGTATTTTATTTAATTAATTTAATGATAGTGTAGTGTTAGGTTTAATTGTAACTTAGGTTAGGATTTATTTTACAGGTAATTTTGTTATTATTTTAACTAGGTAACTATTAAATAGTTCTTAACTATTTAATAGCTATTGTACCTGGTTAAAATAATTACAAAGTTGCCTGTAAAATAAATATTAATCCTAAAATAGCTACAATGTAATTATAATTTATATTGTAGCTATATTAGGATTTATTTTACAGGTAAGTATTTATCTTTAAATAGGAATAATTTATTTAATAAGAGTTAATTAATTTCGTTAGATTTAAATTATATTTAATTTAGGGGGGTGTTAGTGTTAGGGTTAGACTTAGCTTTCGGGGTTAATACATTTATTATAGTAGCGGTGAGCTCCGGTCGGCAGATTAGGGGTTAATAATTGAAGTTAGGTGTCGGCGATGTTAGGGAGGGCAGATTAGGGGTTAATACTATTTATTATAGGGTTAGTGAGGCGGATTAGGGGTTAATACATTTATTATAGTAGCGGTGCGGTCCGCTCGGCAGATTAGGGGTTAATCAGTGTAGGCAGGTGGAGGCGACGTTGAGGGGGGCAGATTAGGGGTTAATAAATATAATATAGGGGTCGGCAGTGTTAGGGGCAGCAGATTAGGGGTACATAGCTATAATGTAGGTGGCGGCGCTTTGCGGTCGGCGAATTAGGGGTTAATTATTGTAAGTAGCTGGCGGCGGCGACGTTGTGGGGGGCAGATTAGGGGTTAATAAATATAATATAGGGGTCGGCGGTGTTAGGGGCAGCAGATTAGGGGTACATAGGGATAATGTAAATAGCGGCGGTTTACGGAGCGGCAGATTAGGGGTTAATAATATAATGCAGGGGTCAGCGATAGCGGGGGCGGCAGATTAGGGGTTAATAAGTGTAAGGTTAGGGGTGTTTAGACTCGGGGTACATGTTAGGGTGTTAGGTGCAGACGTAGGAAGTGTTTCCCCATAGGAAACAATGGGGCTGCGTTAGGAGCTGAACGCGGCTTTTTTGCAGGTGTTAGGTTTTTTTTCAGCTCAAACTGCCCCATTGTTTCCTATGGGGGAATCGTGCACGAGCACGTTTTTGAGGCTGGCCGCGTCCGTAAGCAACTCTGGTATCGAGAGTTGCATTTGCGGTAAAAATGCTCTACGCTCCTTTTTTGGAGCCTAACGCAGCATTTTTTTGGACTCTCAATACCAGAGTTAATTTTATGGTGCGGCCAGAAAAAAGCCCGCGTAGCTAACGCACCCCCTTGGCCGCCAAACTACAAATCTAGCCGTAAGACTTTGAAGTAACGTCTGCTGACCAGGACTTAAGCCATAGCGCCCTACGCGCCAGGATGGCAAACCCTGAATTCTTAGCCGTTAGCTTGGTTAAATGAAAAACGGCGTCAGAAATAAAGGAATTAGCTAACTTGAGAGCTTTAATCCTGTCTACAATATCATCTAACGGGGTCTCCACCTGTAGAGCCTCCTCAAGAGACTCGAACCAGAAAGTCGCTGCAGCAGTAACTGGGGCAATGCATGCCAGAGGCTGGAGAATAAAACCTTGTTGGATAAAAATTTTCTTAAGGAGACCCTCCAATTTTGTATCCATAGGATCTAGGTAAGCACAACTGTCCTCGACGGGGATAGTTGTACGCTTAGCTAGTGAAGAAACAGCTCCCTCCACCTTAGGGACCGTCTGCCACGAGTCCCGTATGGCGACATCTATGAGAAACATCTTTTTAAAAGTAGGAGGGGGAAAGAATGGCACACCTGGTCTATCCCATTCCTTAGTAATAATTTCCGAAAACCTCTTAGGGACTGGAAAAACATCAGTGTAAACAGGCACTGCAAAGTATTTGTCCATTTTACACAACCTCTAAAACCTCCCTGAGCAATAAACGGAGGTGTTCAAGCTTAAATTTAAAGGCTGTCATTTCAGAATCGGACTGAAGTAAAGCCTTCCCTGAGTCTGAAATCTCACCCTCAGATAGCAACTCCCTTGCCACGGCTTCGGAGCATTGTGAGGGTATATCGGACATAGCTACTAAAGCGGCAGAAAGCTCTGCATTTGTTCTAGTCCCAGAGCTGTCTCGCTTTCATTGTAACCCTGGCAGTTTGGACAATACCTCTGTGAGGGTATTAGTCATAACTGCCGCCATGTCTTGTAAGGTAAAAGCATTTGACGTGCTAGATGTACTTGGCGTCACTTGAGCGGGAGTTATAGGTTCTGACACGTGGGGAGAGCTAGGTGGTACAACTTCCCTTTTGTCAGTCTGAGAACCCTTTGGTGATAAATCTTTAAGCGCCATAATATGGTCTTTATAGTTTATAGACATTTCAGTACATTTGGTACACATTCTAAGAGGGGGTTCCACAATGGCTTCTAAACATATTGAACAAGGAGTTTCCTCTATGTCAGACATGTTTAACAGACTAGTAATGAGACCAGCAAGCTTGGAAAACACTTTAATAAATGTGAAACAGTAATTAAACAAAAACGGTACTGTGCCTTTAAGAGAAAAAAAACTATCACATAAACTGCAAAACAGTGTTAAAAATTAGTAAACTCTTCGAAATTTTTACAGTGTGTATAAGGGACTAAAGCAGCATTGCACCCACTTGCAAATGGATGATTAACCCATTAGGCCCCAAACCGGATTTAAAAAACGTTAAAAAAACAGTTAAGCACCTTGCCACAGCTCTGCTGTGGTTCCTACCTGCCCTCAAATACGATTTGTGGCAGAAATAAGCCCTCTATAGTGATCCTCAGATGCCAGAGAACTCCTTTAGGGAAGCTGGATGTCTCAGTCTGAATATGAACTGCGCATCTAGAGCGCAAATATAGGCCCCTCCCACCATGCACTCGATGTCAGAGGGGCCTTAAGGAAATACTCCTAGGAGTATCTGACTAGCCATGTGGAAAACTAGGCCCCAAATAATGATTTATCACCCTCAGAGAAAAAACATTCTTTTTATATCACATGCAAACGTTTTGTCACTAAGTAATATGAGTATTAACATGAATATTACCCCTTTTTTGTAAGCATGATCCCAGTCGTTAAATCACTGTATCAGGCTTACCTCAAATATACAAGGCTCTGTCAGCATTTTCTAGATCTTATCTCTCTAGAAATAAATATACTGAACATACCTCAAAGCAGGTAATCTGCAAACCGTTCCCCCAACTGAGGTTTTCTTCCATACTCTTCAGTTATGTGTGAGAACAGCAATGGACCTTAGTTACAGGCCGCTAAGATCATCAACCTCCAGGCAGAATTCTTCTTCTAATTTCTGCCTGAGATTAAAACAGTACAACGCCGGTACCATTTAAAAATAACAAACTTTTGATTGAAGGTAAAAACTACACTAAGTCACCACATATCTCTTATACTTCCTATCTTGTCGAGAGTTGCAAGAGAATGACTGGAGGTGGCAGTTAGGGGAGGAGCTATATAGACAGCTCTGCTGTGGGTGTCCTCTTGCAACTTCCTGTTGGGAAGGAGAATATCCCATAAGTAATGGATGAACCCGTGGACTGGATACACCTTACAAGAGAAAGGACCTTGTTCCAGCAGATCCCTGCGACAAGGTAACTTCCACGGAGGAGATGACATAACCACCAGATCCGCGAACCACGTCCTTCACGGCCATGATGGAGCAATCAGTATCAGATGTGAGCCACTACCCGAGGAAGGAGTGGCAACGGTGGGAAAAGGTAAATTAGACCAAACCTCCAAAGCACTACTAATGCATCTATTAGTTCCACCTGAGGATCCCTGAACCTCGACCCATATCTGGGTAGCTTGGAATTGAGATGAGACGCCATGAGATCTATCTCCGGTGTCCTCCACCTGTTGCATATCTCCACAAACACCTCGGGATGGAGAGACCATTGTCTGCTGGATTGTCTGCTGAGAAAATACGCCTCCCAGTAGTCCACACCCGAAATGTGGATCGCTGACAGCGAACAGCTGTGGGCCTCCGCCCCCACTCTAGAATCCGAGATATTTCCCTCATTGCTAGGGAGCTTCTCGTTCCCCCCTGATGGTTGATGTAAGCAACCGAGTTTATATTGTCTGATTGGAATCTGATAAACTGGGACGAACCCAGAAGGGACCATGCCTTCAGAGCGTTGAAGATTGCTTGAAGTTCCAGTATGTTGATCTGGAGGGAGGATTTCTCCTGAGTACACAGGCCCTGTGCCGTCTTGGCACCCCAAACAGCTCCCCATCCTGATAGACTTGCGTCCGTAGTCACAATCTCCCAGGATGGTCTTAAGATGGATGTCCCTCGAGACAGATGATCTGTACAGAGCCACCAAGAGAGTGATTCTCTCGACCGGTTGTCCAGAGAAATCTGTTGAGACAGATCCGAATGATCGCCATTCCACTGCCTCAGCAAGCACATTTGTAACGGTCTGAGACGGAACCTGGCAAAGGGAATGATGTTCATGCTGGACACCATGAGACCAATCTCCTCCATACACTGAGCCACAGGAGGACCTTAAAGAGGTCCGGAGGGCAAGACAAGCCGAAGCCAGCTTGCACCATCTCTGGTCTGTTAGAAAAATCCTCATTTCTATGGAGTCTATTATAGTACCCAGGAATTCCACCCTGGTGCATGGTATAAGAGAACTCTTTTCTAAGTTTATCTTCCATCCATAAGACCGAAGAAGATAGGAGAAATTCTGAATGGTCTTCCGCCAGACGAAAAGATGGTGCCTGTACCAGAATATCGTCCAAGTAGGGAGCTACTTCTATACCCCAGATTCTGGCAATGGCTAGAAGAGCCCCTAGAACCTTTGTAAAAACTCTTGGAGCAGTAGCTAGAACAAACGGAAGTGCAATGAACTGGAAGTGCTGGTCCAGGAACACAAACTTTAGGAACCGGAAGTGGTCCTTGTGGATTGGATCGTGAAGGTAAGCATCCTTCAGATCTATAGTGGTCATGAACTGTCCTTCCTGAACTAAGGGAAAGATGGACCTTATCGTCTCCATCTTGAACGAGGGGACATTTTGAAATTTATTTAAGCACTTTAGGTCCAGAATAGGGCGAAAAGTTCCCTCCTTTTTTGGGACCACGAAAAGGTTTGAATAATACCCCAAACCTCTTTCTGCGATAGGCACCGGGACAATAACTCCTAAGGAGGACAGATCCCGTACGCACCCCAGAAAGGCTTCCGTCTCTTCTGGTCTGGAAGACAGGTTTGAGAGGAGGAATCTGCCCTTGGGTGGATGAGACTTGAAACCTATCTTGTATCCCTGAGCTATGACCTCCAGGACCCATGGATCCTGCATGTCCCCAAACCAAGCATCTGAAAAGAGCGACAGTCTGCCCCCTACACGATCCAGAGCCAGATCGGGGGCCGCCCCTTCATGACAATTTAGTCTCGGCAGGCTTCTTGCTCTGCTTGGACTTATTCCAGGACTGAGCCGGCTTCCAAGTACTCTTGGTTTGCTCTGGCATTGGGATTTATCAGAACAAAAGGAATGAAAATTAGAAACTTGTCCCTTAGACTTGTTATTTTTATCTTGCGGTAGGAAGGTACCATTGCCCCCTGTAACCGTAGAGATAATGGAGTCCAGGCCTGGCCCAAATAAAATCTTTCCCTTAAAGGGGAGAGAAAGAAGTCTGGACTTAGAAGTTATGTCCGCAGACCAGGACTTCAACCAGAATGCTCGACGGGCCTGAACCGAAAAGCCAGAAACCTTAGCATTTATGCGAATAATCTGCATGTTTGCATCACAGATAAAAGAATTAGCAATTCTCAATGCCTTAATTCTTTCCTGGATAACATAGAGGGGACCCTCCACCTCAATTAATTCCGATAAGGAGTCGCACCAGTAGGTAGCAGCTCCAGCAACTGCGGCAACAGCCACCGCCAGTTGAAACAAAAATCCCGTATGTCGAAACATTTTTCTTAAAAAAAAAGTTTCCTCAAGCGGGATAGTAGTGCATTTGGCAAGCATGGAGATAGCGCCATCCACCTTAGGGACGGAACCCCACAACTCCAATTGAGAGTCCGGGAATCATTTTTTAAAATAAGACGATGGGGAAAAGGAAGATCCAATCCTGTCCCATTCGTTCTTAATAATGTTCACCATCTTTACAGGCACAGGAAAAGTAAGGCACTATCCTGTCCTCATAAACTCTGTCTAATTTAGGAATCAAAGGTTCCTCAGGCAGCTTGACCTCTGGAACCTCTAGTGTAGGCAGAACTTCCTTTAGAAGAATGCGTAAGTGTTCAATCTTCAATCTAAAAGGCTGGTTCCTCCGCAGCAGGAGGCTTAGAGGCGGCAGACTCCGTCCCAGAAAGTTCATACTCTGAAGTCTCAGAGTGAACCTCATCCTCGGATAACTGAGATAGAGCAGTTAAACCCCGAGGCAGGAGAGCTATGTTTAACCTTTCGCTTGTGCTTAGCAGGGAGAGGTAAAGCACTGATGGCCACAGATAATGCAATTTGTAACTGCTCGGTAAAATCTGGAGGTAAAATGCCTCCTCCAGATGGAGGATTAGTAGTGCTACGCGAAGCTGCATGTGTCGAAGGAGATGAATGTAGGGTACACACCTCACGGGACGGCGAGCCCTCAGAGGTGGACAGCTCAGTGGAATCAAAGGGGTTAACCTTCTTTGATAAAATAACTTTGTCAAGGCATGTGGAACATTACTGAGAGGGCGGGTATACCAAGGCCTCCTCACAATATAAACAGGTATTACTCTTTGTAATAGAGGAAGTACCCTCTAATACAGAGCTTTCCAAACATTTCATGTTGGTGACACTTTTTAGACCTACATCATTTTGCGACACTTTAATAAATTATATAATAACGTAATGTATTTACGAGTAACAGTATGTATGTGCAAGAATAAAAAAAAAAAAAAGTTTAACACCAATAGCTACTTACTATTTTAATGGGATGTATAAGGTTGATGGGATGAACACAGTTTCTGAATATTTAGTGGAATATAAGATAAAGACACTCGCATTTCATCATTAAGCATTTAAGCTTCCACTTCCTATCCATATATCAAGAGCAGGAGCCGCAATGCACTACTGGGAGCTAGCTGCCAAAAAAACATAATTTATGTAAGAACTTACCTGATAAATTCATTTCTTTCATATTAGCAAGAGTCCATGAGCTAGTGACGTATGGGATATACATTCCTACCAGGAGGGGCAAAGTTTCCCAAACCTTAAAATGCCTATAAATACACCCCTCACCACACCCACAATTCAGTCTAACGAATAGCCAAGAAGTGGGGTGATAAGAAAGGAGCGAAAGCATCAAAAAAATAAGGAATTGGAATAATTGTGCTTTATACAAAAAAATCATAACCACCACAAAAAAGGGTGGGCCTCATGGACTCTTGCTAATATGAAAGAAATGAATTTATCAGGTAAGTTCTTACATAAATTATGTTTTCTTTCATGTAATTAGCAAGAGTCCATGAGCTAGTGACGTATGGGATAGCAGATACCCAAGATGTGGAGCTTCCACGCAAGAGTCACTAGAGAGGGAGGGAAAAAATAAAGACAGCCAATTCCGCTGAAAAATTAATCCACTACCCAAATCAAAAAGTTTCAATTTTTATAGTGAAAAAACTGAAATTATAAGCAGTAGAATCAAACTGAAACAGCTGCCTGAAGTACCATTCTACCAAAACTACTTCAAAAGAAGAGAAAACAACAAAAATGGTAGAATATAGAAAAAAGATGCAAAAGAAGACCAAGTCATTACTTTGCAAATCTGATCAACAGAAGCTTCATTCTAAAAAAGCCCAGGAAGTAGAAACTTACCTAGTAGAATGAGCCATAATCCTCCGAGACGGGAATCCACCCGACTCCAAATAAGCATGTTGAATCAAAAGTTTAACCAAGATGCCAAATAAATGGCAGAAGCCTTTTGACCTTCCTAAAACCAGAAAAGATAACAAAATAGACTAGAAGTCTATCTGAAATCTGAATAGCTTCAACATAGGATTTAAAACTCTTACCATATCCAAAGAATGTAAGAATCTCACCAAAGAAGTTTTAGGAAAACAATAATTCCTCCCTAATGTTGTTAGAATTTACAACTTTAGGTAAGAATTGAAATGAGGACAGCAAAAACCACCTTACCCTGATGAAAAAATCAGAAAAAGGAGATTCACAAGAAAAAACAGATAATTCAAAAACTGTTCTAGCTGAAGAGATGTCCAAAAAGAACAATACTTTCCATGAAAGTAATTAATGTCCAGAGCAAGCATATGCTCAAATAGAAGAGCCTGAAAAGCCTTCAGAACCAAATTAAGACTCCAAGGAAGAGAAATTGGCTTAATGACGGGTTTGATACGAATCAAAACCTGAACAAAATGATGAATATCAGGAAGCAACACTGCTTTATTCTGATAAAAAAATCAGAAAAAGAATTTCACAAGAAAGAGCAGATAACTCAGAAACTCTTCTAGCAGAAGAGATAGCCAAAAGGAACAATACTTTCCAAGAAAGTAATTTATGTTCAGAGAATGCATAGGGACAAACGGAGGAGCCTGAAAAGCCCTCAGCACCAAAATGATAAAAATACTAAGAAATGTAGGTCTTCCAAACTCAATAATAAATCTTTCTAAAGACAGATTTACGAGCCTGAAACACAGTATTAATCAATAAGTCAGAGAAACCTCTAAGACTAAAAATCAAACGTTCAATCTCCATCCCTTCAAATTTAATGATTTGAGATCTTGATGGAAAAATGGGCCTTAAGAAAGAAGGTCTGGTCTTAACGGAAGTGTCCAAGGTTGGCAACTGGCCATCCGAATGAGATCCGAATACCAAAAACCTGAGAGGCCATGCTGGAGCCACCAGCAGTACAAACAAACACTCCATTAGAATTTTGGAAATTACTTTTGGAAAAAGAACTAGAGGCAGAAAGATATAGGCAAAATGATAATCCCAAGGAAATATCAATGCATACACTACTTCCGCCTGAAGATCCCCGGACCTGAATAGGCCCCTGGGAAGTTCTTATTCAGATGAGATGCCAACAGATCTAAATCTGGAAACCCTTACATCTGAAAAACGAAAAACATATCTGGGTAAGAGAGACCATTCTCCCGGAAGAAAAGCTTGATTAACAGAGATAATCCGCTTCCCAAATGTCTATACCTGGGGAAAAAACCACAGAATTTAGATAGGAGCTGGATTTAGCCCAAGCAAATATCCGAGATACTTCTGTCCCAGCCTAAGGACTGATAGTCCCACCCTGATGATTGACATACACCACAGTTGTGACATTGTCTGAAAAACAATAAACGTCTCTTCTTCAAAAGAAACTAACTGAAGAACTCTGAGAAAGCACAGAGTCCTAAAAATAACAAATGGTAATCTCGCCTCCTGAGATTTCCAAACCCCTTGTGCTAACAGAGATCCTCAGACAGCCTCCCAAACAAAAAGACTCACATCTGTAAAGATCATGGTCCAGGTTGAAAGAAACGAAGAAACCTGTAGAACTAAATGATGGTGATCTTAACCATCAAAACAAGATAGTTAAACATTAGGATCTGAAGATTTAGAATATAAAATCCTAGAATCCCTGCACCATTATCCAGCATAAAAAACTGGAAAGGCTTTCTATGAAAATGAGCAAGGGAATTGAATCCAACGCTGCAGTCAAAAAACCTAAAACTTCCATGCATATATAGCAACTGAAGGAAATAATAGAGACTGAAGGTACCGACAGACGGAACCCAAAATTGTCACTTGTCTGTTTAGAGACAAAGACAGTGATCCAAACTATCTGGAAACCTAAAAAAGGTGACCCTTGTGTGAGGAATCAAGATCTTTTGAAAAAAAGATCCTCTAACTATGTCCTGAAAGAACAAAGTTGAATCATATGAGATTCCACAGCCTCAGAAAATAATCTGAATGAAAACAGAAAATGAAGATATGCATTTATTGTATCCAATGAAAACAAATAATGCCATCACTGACCAACAAAAGGCAGAATAGACCATATAAATACCAATCTAAAAGATGATACATTTATATAACAAAAAGATTTTCTATCTTTGGAACAATGAATAGTTTTGAATAAAACCCCAAAACCCAGTTCCTAAAAATGGAACTGGAAGAAATACCCCAGAAGATTCCAGGTCTGAGCAGCACTTGAGCCCCAACGGGTGATCAGCCGTGCTTCAACATTATCCCAAAATATATAGGACCGAAACACACTGAAAGTGTTAGCCTTACTGGAATAGCTGGAATATCAAAAAGAAAAAAGACGTCTCACAGACGGTTTTACTCTGAACTTTATTCTGTCCAAAATCAAAGAAATTTGCAAAACAACAAATTTCAAAAAAATCTCAACCTGCCCCTTACCAGCAAAGCTGGAATACGGCACATACATTGCAATTTTAGGGAGCTGATTTTAAAAAAGATTTCCAATTAAAAACATGTTACTTGGGAATTTGTTCCTTAATAAGAACAACCAAACTAATATAAGCTTAAAGTTTAGTCTTGGAACTCAACCTTGAAGCCCAGAGTAACAGTTAAGAATTGAATCCAATTATAAACCAAATAATTGATTATCTTAGAAAAAAAGAAATATGGATTTTTTAGAAATCACAAAATTCTTCTAGCTAAAACAGCTAAAGACATAGATTAAACCTCATTTGCAAAAATATTCAATAAAATGAAGACACAAATGAAAAATATTAGCATGATAACCTAGTTAAAGGACCAGTCAACACACTGGACTTGCATAATCAACAAATGCAAAACAACAAGACAAATGCAACAGCACCTAGTCTAGTAGATTTTGTCCTTAACAATGCTAAAATAAATCATAATCTGATGAATGAAGCAATTGCAACATCATTCAAATAAATCACAGGTCCAAGAAAAGTACCTGAAAATAAATAATTTTCCTTAAATAAGATACAACCATCTAAAGGAAAAATAAATACTATTTTGCTATAGAAACAATAGCATAATTAGCAGGAGTAGAGATAGCCCCATTAAATTGGAGAACCTTCAAAATTGAAATGAACTGCCGGCAAAGAATATAGTTTAAAACCTTTAAAGAAGGAATAAAAGAAAATTCTCAGCCTATTCCATTCCCTAGTATGAGGAACTGGAAAAAAACCTCTGAAAATACAGAAGAATAAATAAGCAGAAATAAAATGTTAGTTAGTCTTGAAAGAACTAATTACCTTAATATCCAAAATAATCAACACCTTTTCAACAAAGAACAAATGTACTTTAATAAAAAAAATAAAAAAGTAGATTTGTTAGTGTCAATATCTGATGAAGAAAATTCTGAATGAGAAAAAACATCATCAGAGAAGGATAAATCATTATGTTGTTGGTCATTTGAAACTTCAATAATTAAAAAAGAAGTTTGAAAAAGACCTAAAAATTTTATTAGAAGGCACAAAGTCAGACAAAGCCTTTAACATAGAATCAGAAAAATATTCTTATAAATCTTCTAAGTAATTCTTGTACATAAGATGTAAAAAGAATAGCAAATATATAAAGCATAAATACTAACGGATTCTGCATGTAAAAGTTTATCATGATAACTTATTACAAACCATAGCTAAAGAAAAACATTCATAACATTTTAAAATAAATGAACTTAGCTTTGGTAGGACTGAACTCAGTCAACAGGAATCCCTTAGAACGTTTTTGAAACAGGAACAGTGAAATCTTGCAATATGTAATAGAAAAAAACAAATATTTAAAGCAAAATTATCAAATTCCTTAAATGACAGTTTCAGGAATGGGAAAAGAATGCAAAATAATAAGCTTCTAAAAACCAGAAGCAATAAAAAAATGAGGTTTAAATAATGTGAGGAAAAAATGGAACAAAAATACGTCCACATTTTTTGGCGCCAAATATGACGCCCACATTATTGGCGCTAAATACAACGCCCATATTTTTGGCGCCAAGTATGACGCCACATCCTCTGACGCCGAAACCGACGCCCACATTTTTTGGCGGGAAAAAAATGTCTGAATACACATGCGTCAAATATGACGTTACAGAATACAACTTCCGGCGTCAACTACGGCACCGGAAATGACAAAAAAGTCCGCGCCAAGAATGACGCAATAAAAAGAAACATTTTCTGCCCCCGCGAGCCTAACAGCACGCAGGGAAAATGGTCATTTGAAAATTTTCAAGGTAAAGAAAAATAAATTGAATTAAATTGCATTATCCCAAATAATGAAACTGACAGTCTGAATTATAAAGGAATACTGATTATCCTGAATCAAGGAAAATATAAGTTTATAGACATATATTTAGAACTTTACAAATAAAGTGCCCAACCATAGCTTAGAGTGTCACAAAAAATAAGACTTACTTACCCCAGGACACTCATCTACATATAGCAGATAGCCAAACCAGTACTGAAACGAGAATCAGTAGAGGTAATGGTATATAAGAGTATATCGTCGATCGGAAAAGGGAGGTAGGAGATAAATCTCTACGACCGATAACAGAGAGCCTATGAAAAAGATCCCCTAGAGGTAGACCATTGTTCTCAAATAGGCAATACTCTCTTCACTTCCCTCTGACATTCGCTGCACTCTGAGAGGAAAACCGGGCTTCAACCTGTTGCGAAGCGCATATCAACGTAGAATCTAAGCACAAACTTACTTCACCACCTCCACGGGAGGCAAAGTTTGTAAAACTGAATTGTGGGTGTGGTGAGGGGTGTATTTATAGGCATTTTAAGGTTTGGGAAACTTTGCCCCTCCTGGTAGGAATGTATATCCCATACGTCACTAGCTCATGGACTCTTGCTAATTACATGAAAGAAAACACTTTTTGACTTCTGACTTCAGCTCAACGTTTAAGCTGCTGCCCTCAGAGCTCTGCGAGTCCGACTGACTACTGCCCATGCCCACGCTGCAAACACACTGCTATCCCACTCATTGACTACACGTGCAGTCAGGAGCCAATGTGCCGCCAATGGGAATAGTTTCAGTTCCAGCTGAACTGCGCCAATAGGTTAAGATGATCTGTGACCCACTAGGTATCAATCACGTGTCAATCACATGATATGCGTAGCAGGCAGGCGAAAAGTCGGAAAACAAAAAACAAAAAAAATTGTGCTGAAGCAGGGACACACCTAAACACTGCCACCGACACACTAATGTGTCACGACACAGTTTGGAAAGCACTGCTCTTATACATCAGAATCCTCCATAGCTTGAGCTAATAACAGGGGACACAGAAAATAAATGATCTTTATTTCTCAAATAAAAAATGGCACCATCATACTCCCTATGGCTGGGGTACTCACCACCTCCTGTGACCCAGACAATACAGAGAAACAGCGTCTTCTCCGACAGCCAGCTCGGTCAGGAAGGAGGAAGTGAAAGTGTGACCACTCCCGGTCACATGGTGCGCAAGGCAGGACCATCCCTGCTATGAGAAAAAGTGCGCCAAGCTGCGCAACGCTCAAAGTGAAAGTAAAAACCTGTACGTTCCAACCTCAGCCTATGAGCCTAATAACATCTCACACATAATGCAGCATAAAATCAAAGCAACACATTTGATTAATCCCCACTGTTCAATAATCCCCCCCTCAGGGGATATTAACCCATGATTCTCTTAAGAAAAAAAAGGAGCCACACTGACCCTGTCTTCTAGCGTTTTCAATATACGTAAAAATTGAAACAATCTTGCCGGAATCCATGCTGTGGAACAGAAACACAGCTTCTTAAGTGTGACAATCTTGTAGCATTGCTCCTGACATGGAATTGAGTGAGAACAAGCAGGCAGTGAAACTCTTCAACACTGATTGCTTAGGAGCTGTTAGTAGGCAGTCTAGATGGGTTCGCAGAAAGACTCTCCCTGCATCTACAGACTAACTTTCTCAATGCTCTCACTGAGAGGCTGACAAGACTACTTAAAACTCCAGTCCCATATCGAAGGGCAGATACCCTTCCTAAGGAACTACTGCGAAATCTTCTGACACTTCTCTGCCCGCCTCCTGTGACGAAAGGCAAAGAATGACTGGGGTTATGGGGAAGTGGGAGGGGTATTTAAGCCTTTGGCTGGGGTGTCTTTGCCTCCTCCTGGTGGCCAGGTTCAGTATTTCCCAAAAGTAAGGAATGATGCTGTGGACTCTCCTTATATTAAGAAGGAAATAAATCACTATTCAGCCTGATATAATAATCTTTATATATGCTATTAGCAGCCAAATGAATAAAAAGCAAAATAAATAAAAAGATGATGTATAAAAAGCAGAAGTATATATAAATTATATTCAATTACACATACAATTTAAAATGGATAAACAAATAATTCATCACTGGCCAGTGGAAAGATAATTAAAAGCAAACACAGTAAAAGGATATGCTTAGGTCTTCAGATCACAACAGTATTTATAAACCGTATATTTTCTAACTGTAATGGTGGATCGACACTTAAAAAACAATCAGATTTTTTAACTTCAAGCAGTTAAAGGGAAAAAGCAACTTATTCTTTGCCTTTCTCAGCTATACCCGCTGCTTACCTTGTGGCACCTCCTTGAGCCTGGATCTTGTGTGGTCTCTCTGGCCCTGACCTCTTTGGTGTGTGTTCCGTTAGATCCAATATGGCTCCTGCTCAGCGTTCAAACTTTGTCGATAGCTGAAAGGTTATTTCTCTCTGTGTATACTTTTGAGCACACAGAGGAATAACCTTCCAGCTAGCGACTGAAAGTTTGAATGCTGAGTGCACAGGAGCCGTATTGGATCTAACGGAAAAATCCCCAATGAGGTCAAGAGGTCAGGGCTAGCCACGCTGAAGCAGCACGGCATCACAAACGCCCAGTAAACCATAGACGGAGAGACCACTAAAGATCCAGGCTCAAGGAGTTGCCATAAAGTAAGCAGCGGGTGTAGCTGAGAAAGGTGTCCACAAAAAGGAATTTCTCCAGCTGTGATAAAAAGACCTTTATTGTTCAAACAGGGTCCATAGACAAAGCAATGTTTCGGGCTACTACCTAGCCCTTTCTCAAGCTTAACTGATAACCTAGCTGAGAAATGCAAAGAATAAGCAGCTTTTACCGGTAACTGCCTGAAGTTAAAAAATCTGATTGTTCTTTTTAAGTGTCAAGCCACTATTACAGTTTGAAAATATACATTTAAATACCGTTGTGATCTGAAGACCTAGGCATATCCTTGGACTGTGTTGGCTTTTAATTATCTTTCCACTGGCCAGTGATTAATTTTTTGTTTATCCATTTTAAATTGTATGTGTAATTGAATGTAATTTATATATATATATATATATATATATACACACACACACACATACATATATACATACATACACATATACATACATACTTTTTATTCATTTGGCGGCTAATAGCATATATAAAGATTATTTATGATAATATATTAGGTTGAATAGTGATTTATTTTTTGCTACGTATTTATATTGTATATAGTTTCCGTTTGTTTGATAAAGTGACACACTACTTTAAGACTATATATCCCTTTAATTAGGGTGTATAGATGCACTTGAATAAATTTTGTATCACAGGATTTCTTAGAAGGTCACCATATTTGTACAGGAAGGCTGTGCAGGTGAATATTCTCTGGTTTAGACAAACAAAGGGGAAGAAAGACAGTCACAGAGAAGCGGTTCAAATTGATGGTGCTTGTTAATATCTAAATGCTCGTCTTTGTACGACTGTGGGCGTCTGGGGCACTGAGGGGGCGCGATTGTGGGCGTCTGGGGCACTTTGTGTGCATTGGGTGCTTTTGGATGCCTGTAATCAGTTGTTCTTTATTTAAATATGACCTTCAATACCTTCTGTTTGTTTTTTTTTAGCTTTCATTTAACTTTGTACCATATAATTATAACCAATTTAGAAAATACAGTGACAGAAGGGTGTTATACACTTTAAATGTTTTTGTAAATCAAACTAGTACATTATATGTTTCAGTTAAATAACAAAAGGGGGTAGGAGTGGTTTGATCTGCCTAAAAATGCCCGGCCAATATTTGGTCTCAGTCTGACCCTGAATAGGCATGTGCATTCAAATGATATCTTCTGATTTTTTTTTGGGGGGGGGGGCGTGATTACATTTTTGAGGGGCATTATCAGCAGAGGCATTTTGTGATTGTGATCTTGGGGGGGAAAACACTGACATCAGAAATAATTTTTAGCATAAAACTACTGATACATTATGATCAACCCCTGAATTTGTACAGGGGGCGCTATCACACCACAATTGCACATAAAATGCTGGTGATAAGTGGGTTGTCACTGGGTTTACTAATGGATTGTAATAACGCTGCTGTATTGTCACCATGCACAGTACATGGGGAATTATCACTGCACGATCACACGTAAAAAGCTTGTGATAATTGTGCTGTCACTGGGTTTGCAAATGGATTAGAATGACTGTCTGACCACTCTGAGACAAACCATACAAAGGACTATGTATATGAGCTGATGGATTGGAATGGGGGTCTCATGTCATGACAAATAGGCATCTGTATTTACTGAACAAGCTGGGAGTGGTCAGATGGGAACTAGAATGTTCAATGTAAGTTTTATACAACAATATTTTGTCATCTTGTTGTTCAGTGACCACCCAGTAGTGTACCTATATCTCTGTGTGACAATAAGGACATAAGTTAGTGACGGTCACATGTGACATACTCATGTAATTATTTTATATTTACAGCAGAAGTTCTGGGCGCTGCTCTCACATAACCAGTAATAATTTAGTTAAGTTCTATTGCTTATATAGTTCCTGTAAATGACACCTCACAGTCTAGTATCTCACAGTAGCTACAAGTAATAGAAATAAGCAGCAAGTGACAATCAGACTCTATTAGATCAAGTGCAGTGATTGGCTGAGGAATCTAATTTACCCATCAGTGGTGCTTCTAAGCTTCTCATTACTCCCGTTATTGGTAACACTCACCCCAAAGCACAGTAAGTGGCTCCTTCAGGCTGCTGTGATCCACATGACAGGAGAAACTGTCCCCGTCCTTAGGTATCACCTCCACAGTGACCCTGAGCTGATAGGTCCCATCAGGGTTGGGGAGGACCTGTGCTGCCTCCTCTGACATTAAATCGATTTCTCTGTTCTTCACCCACTTGACATCCACAGCTTTAGGGTAAAAACCGTACACCTGGCAGTGAAGCTTTGTCACAGTGTCTGATTGGTGACTGGAAACCTTCACTTGTGAGAGAACTAATAAAGACAAAACACATTATTACTGATATTATGTGAGAGAACTAATAAAGATAAAATACATTATTACTGATATTATGTGAGAGAACTAATAAAGATAAAATACATTATTACTTATGTGAGAGAACTAATAAAGAGAAAGACAAAGCACATTATTACTGATATTATGTGAGAGAACTAATAAAGATAAAACACATTATTACTGATATTATGTGAGAACTAATAAAGATAAAACACATTATTACTGATATTATGTGAGAGAACTAATAAAGATAAAACACATTATTACTGATATTATGTGAGAGAACTAATAAAGATAAAACACATTATTACTGATATTATGTGAGAGAACTAATAAAGATAAAACACATTATTACTGATATTATGTGAGAACTAATAAAGATAAAACACATTATTACTGATATTATGTGAGAGAACTAATAAAGATAAAACACATTATTACTGATATTATGTGAGAGAACTAATAAAGATAAAACACATTATTACTGATATTATGTGAGAGAACTAATAAAGATAAAACACATTATTACTGATATTATGTGAGAGAACTAATAAAGATAAAACACATTATTACTGATATTATGTGAGAGATCTAATAAAGATAAAACACATTATTACTGATATTATGTGAGAGAACTAATAAAGATAAAACACATTATTATTGATATTATGTGAGAGAACTAATAAAGATAAAACACATTATTACTGATATTATGTGAGAGAACTAATAAAGATAAAACACATTATTACTGATATTATGTGAGAGAACTAATAAAGATAAAACACATTATTACTTATATTATGTGAGAGAACTAATAAAGACAAAACACATTATTACTAATATTATGTGAGAGAACTAATAAAGACAAAACACATAATATCAGTAATAATGTGAGAGAACTAATAGACAAAACACATTCGCCTAGATTTAGAGTTTTGCGTTAGCCGTCAAAAGCAGCGTTAAGGGCTCCTAACGCTGCTTTTGGCCGCCCGCTGGTATTTAGAGTCATGTAGGTAAAGGTGTAACGCTCACTTTTAATCCGCGACTTTTCCATACCGCAGATCCCCTTACGCCAATTGCGTATCCTATCTTTTCAATGGGATCTTCCTAACGCTGCTATTTAGAGTCTTGGAAGAAACAGAATTTATGCTTACCTGATAAATTACTTTCTCCAACGGTGTGTCCGGTCCACGGCGTCATCCATAACTTGTGGGAATATTCTCTTCCCCAACAGGAAATGGCAAAGAGCACAGCAAAAGCTGTCCATATAGTCCCTCCTAGGCTCCGCCCACCCCAGTCATTCGACCGACGGACAGGAGAAAAAAACAGGAGAAACTATAGGGTGCCGTGGTGACTGTAGTTAGAGAAAGAAATTAATCAAACCTGATTAAAAAACCAGGGCGGGCCGTGGACCGGACACACCGTTGGAGAAAGTAATTTATCAGGTGAGCATAAATTCTGTTTTCTCCAACATTGGTGTGTCCGGTCCACGGCGTCATCCATAACTTGTGGGAACCAATACCAAAGCTTTAGGACACGGATGAAGGGAGGGAGCCAATCAGGTTGCCTAAACGGAAGGCACCACGGCTTGCAAAACCTTTCTCCCAAAAACAGCCTCCGAAGAAGCAAAAGTATCAAATTTGTAGAATTTGGCAAAAGTGTGCAGGGAAGACCAAGTCGCTGCCTTACATATCTGATCAACAGAAGCCTCGTTCTTGAAGGCCCATGTGGAAGCCACAGCCCTAGTAGAGTGAGCTGTGATGCGTTCAGGAGGCTGCCGTCCGGCAGTCTCGTAAGCCAATCGGATGATGCTTTTCAGCCAAAAGGAAAGAGAGGTAGCAGTAGCTTTTTGACCTCTCCTCTTGCCAGAATAAACGACAAACAGAGAAGACGTTTGTCTGAAATCCTTTGTTGCTTCTAAATAGAACTTTAAAGCACGAACTACATCTAGATTGTGTAACAAACGTTCCTTCTTTGAAACTGGATTCGGACACAAAGAAGGCACAACTATTTCCTGGTTAATATTCTTGTTGGAAACAACCTTTGGAAGGAAACCAGGTTTAGTACGCAAAACAACCTTATCTGAATGGAACACCAGATAGGGCGGATTACACTGCAAAGCAGATAACTCAGAAACTCTTCTAGCGGAAGAAATAGCAACCAAAAACAGAACTTTCCAAGATAACATATTGATATCTATGGAATGTAGAGGTTCAAACGGAACCCCTTGAAGAACTGAAAGAACTAAATTCAGACTCCAGGGAGGAGTCAAAGGTCTGTAAACAGGCTTGATCCTGACCAAAGCCTGAACAAAAGCTTGAACATCAGGCACAGCTGCCAGTCGTTTGTGTAATAAGACAGATAAAGCAGAAATCTGTCCCTTTAGAGAACTCGCTGATAATCCCTTATCCAAACCTTCTTGGAGAAAGGAAAGGATCCTAGGAATTTTGATCTTACTCCATGAGAATCCCTTGGATTCACACCAACAGATATATCTTTTCCATATTTTATGGTAAATCTTCCTAGTTACAGGTTTTCTGGCTTGTATCAGAGTATCTATTACAGAATCCGAAAACCCACGCTTAGATAAAATCAAGCGTTCAATTTCCAAGCCGTTAGCTGAAGGGAAACTAGATTTGGATGTTCGAATGGACCTTGTACTAGAAGATCCTGTCTCAAAGGTAGCTTCCATGGTGGAGCCGATGACATATTCACCAGGTCTGCATACCAAGTCCTGCGTGGCCACGCAGGAGCTATCAAGATCACCGAGGCCCTCTCCTGCTTGATCCTGGAAACCAGCCTGGGAATGAGAGGAAACGGTGGAAACACATAAGCTAGGTTGAAGGTCCAAGGCGCTACTAATGCATCCACTAGAGTCGCCTTGGGATCCCTGGATCTGGACCCGTAGCAAGGAACCTTGAAGTTCTGACGAGACGCCATCAGATCCATGTCTGGAATGCCCCATAATTGAGTCAACTGGGCAAAGATCTCCGGGTGGAGTTCCCACTCCCCCGGATGGAATGTCTGACGACTCAGATAATCCGCCTCCCAGTTTTCCACTCCTGGGATGTGGATCGCAGATAGGTGGCAGGAGTGATCCTCCGCCCATTTTATGATTTTGGTCACTTCTCTCATCGCCAGGGAACTCCTTGTTCCCCCCTGATGATTGATGTAAGCAACAGTCGTCATGTTGTCTGATTGGAATCTTATGAATCTGGCCTTTGCTAGTTGAGGCCAAGCCCTGAGAGCATTGAATATCGCTCTCAGTTCCAGAATGTTTATCGGGAGAAGAGACTCTTCCCGAGACCATAGCCCCTGAGCTTTCAGGGAGTTCCAGACCGCGCCCCAGCCCACTAGACTGGCGTCGGTCGTGACGATGACCCACTCTGGTCTGCGGAAACTCATTCCCTGGGACAGGTGGTCCTGGGTTAGCCACCAACGGAGTGAGTCTCTGGTTTTCTGATCTACTTGAATCACTGGAGACAAGTCTGTATAGTCCCCATTCCACTGTTTCAGCATGCACAGTTTTAATGGTCTTAGATGAATTCGCGCAAAAGGAACTATGTCCATTGCTGCAACCATCAACCCTACTACTTCCATGCACTGAGCTATGGAAGGACGTGGAACAGAATGAAGAACTTGACAAGCGCTTAGAAGTTTTGACTTTCTGACATCTGTCAGGAAAATCTTCATTTCTAAAGAATCTATTATTGTCCCCAAGAAAGGAACTCTTGTCGACGGAGACAGGGAACTTTTTTCTATGTTCACTTTCCATCCGTGAGATCTGAGAAAGGCCAGAACGATGTCTGTGTGAGCCTTTGCCTTTGAAAGAGACGACGCTTGTATCAGAATGTCGTCCAGGTAAGGTGCCACTGCAATGCCCCTTGGTCTTAGAACCGCTAGAAGGGACCGAGTACCTTTGTGAAAATCCTTGGAGCAGTGGCTAGCCCGAATGGGAGAGCCACAAACTGGTAATGTTTGTCCAGAAAGGCGAACCTTAGGAACTGATGATGATCTTTGTGGATAGGAATATGTAGATACGCATCCTTTAGATCCACGGTAGTCATAAATTGACCCTCCTGGATTGTAGGTAAAATCGTTCGAATGGTTTCCATTTTGAACGATGGCACTCTGAGAAATTTGTTTAGGATCTTTAAATCCAGAATTGGTCTGAAAGTTCCCTCTTTTTTGGGAACTACAAACAGATTTGAGTAAAACCCCATTCCTTGTTCCACGTTTGGAACTGGGTGTATCACTCCCATTTTTAACAGGTCTTCTACACAATGTAAGAATGCCTGTCTCTTTATTTGGTTTGAAGATAAGTGAGACATGTGGAACCTTCCCCTTGGGGGTAGTTCCTTGAATTCCAGAAGATAACCCTGAGAAACTATTTCTAGTGCCCAGGGATCCTGAACATCTCTTGCCCAAGCCTGAGCGAAGAGAGAGAGTCTGCCCCCTACTAGATCCGGTCCCGGATCGGGGGCTACTCCTTCATGCTGTTTTGTTAGCAGCAGCAGGTTTCTTGGCCTGCTTACCCTTGTTCCAGCCTTGCATTGGTTTCCAAGCTGGTTTGGTTTGCGAAGCATTACCCTCTTGTCTAGAGGCTGTAGAGTTGGAGGCCGGTCCGTTCCTGAAATTGCGAAAGGAACGAAAATTAGACTTATTCTTGGCTTTGAAAGGCCTATCTTGTGGGAGGGCGTGGCCCTTACCCCCAGTGATGTCTGAGATAATCTCTTTCAATTCTGGCCCAAAAAGAGTTTTACCCTTGAAGGGGATATTAAGCAATTTTGTCTTGGAAGATACATCCGCTGACCAAGACTTTAGCCAGAGCGCTCTGCGCGCCACAATTGCAAACCCAGAATTTTTCGCCGCTAATCTAGCTAACTGCAAAGCGGCATCTAAAATAAAGGAATTAGCTAACTTAAGTGCGTGAACTCTGTCCATAACCTCCTCATACGGAGTCTCTCTACTGAGCGACTTTTCTAGTTCCTCGAACCAGAACCACGCTGCTGTAGTGACAGGAATAATGCACGAAATAGGTTGCAGGAGATAACCTTGCTGTACAAAAATCTTTTTAAGCAAACCCTCCAATTTTTTATCCATAGGATCTTTGAAAGCACAATTATCCTCGATAGGAATAGTAGTGCGCTTGGCTAGTGTAGAAACTGCCCCCTCAACCTTAGGGACTGTCTGCCATAAGTCCTTTCTGGGGTCGACCATAGGAAATAATTTCTTAAATATAGGAGGGGGAACAAAAGGTATGCCGGGCTTCTCCCACTCCTTATTCACTATGTCCGCCACCCGCTTGGGTATAGGAAAAGCGTCGGGGTGCACCGGAACCTCTAGGAACTTGTCCATCTTGCACAATTTTTCTGGAATGACCAGGTTGTCACAATCATCCAGAGTAGATAACACCTCCTTAAGCAGTGCGCGGAGATGCTCTAATTTAAATTTAAATGTCACTACATCAGGTTCTGCCTGTTGAGAAATTCTACCTGAATCTGAAATTTCCCCATCTGACAAAACCTCCCTCATGGCCCCTTCAGATTGGTGTGAGGGTATGACAGAGCAATTATCATCAGCGCCCTCCTGCTCTACAGTGTTTAAAACAGAGCAATCACGCTTTCTCTGAAATGCAGGCATTTTGGATAAAATATTTGCTATGGAGTTATCCATTACTGCCGTCAATTGTTGCATAGTAACAAGCATTGGCGCGCTAGAAGTACTAGGGGTCTCCTGCGTGGGCAAAACTGGTGTAGACACAGAAGGAGATGATGTAGAACTATGTCTACTCCCTTCATCTGATGAATCATCTTGGGCAACTTTACTATCTGTGGCAGTACTGTCCTTACTTTGTTTGGACGCTATGGCACAATTATCACACAATTTTGAAGGGGGAGACACATTGGCTTCCATACATACAGAACATAGCTTATCTGAAGGTACAGACATGTTAAACAGGCTTAAACTTGTCAATAAAGTACAAAAAACGTTTTTAAACAAAACCGTTACTGTCTCTTTAAATTTTAAACAGGGCACACTATTACTGAATATGTGAAAAACTATGAAGGAATTGTTCACCACAGTGTCTTAAAGCATTCAAAGCATTGCACCCCAAATTTGAGACCTTTAACCCTTAAAATGAAGAAACCGGAGCCGGTTACAGTTTTAACCCCTCTACAGTCCCAGCTACAGCCTTTGCTGCGACTTTACCAAACCCAGGGGGTATACGATACCAAATGAAGCCTTCTAGGAACCTTTTCAACTACTTTCAGACCCACACACATGCAGCTGCATGTCCTGCTCTCAAAAGTAACTGCGCAGTAATGGCGCGAAAATGAGGCTCAGCCTAATACAGGGAAGGCCCTTCCTGACTGGAAAGGTGTCTAAACCAGTGCCTGACGTTAAAAAACGTTCCCCAAAGTTTATAAGTGTGAATATCAACATCAAGCTGTATAAAATGCCCAAATAAAGCAATCGATCTTGCCCATAAAAGTGTCTACCAGTTTTATAGCCCATATTAAGCCCTTTATTCTGTTTGAGACTAAGAAAATGGCTTACCGGTCCCCATGAGGGGAAATGACAGCCTTCCAGCATTACACAGTCTTGTTAGAAAAATGGCTAGTCATACCTTAAGCAGAAAAGTCTGCTAACTGTTTCCCCCAACTGAAGTTATTTCATCTCAACAGTCCTATGTGGAAACAGCAAACGATTTTAGTTACTGCTGCTAAAATCATATTCCTCTCACAAACAGAACTCTTCATCTTTTTCTGTTTCAGAGTAAATAGTACATACCAGCACTATTTTAAAATAACAAACTCTTGATAGTAGAATAAAAAAACTACAACTAAACACCACATACTCTTCACCATCTCCGTGGAGATGTTGCCTGTGCAACGGCAAAGAGAATGCCTGGGGTGGGCGGAGCCTAGGAGGGACTATATGGACAGCTTTTGCTGAGCTCTTTGCCATTTCCTGTTGGGGAAGAGAATATTCCCACAAGTTATGGATGACGCCGTGGACCGGACACACCAATGTTGGAGAAAGTGAGCTTTACACCTCTACTGACAAGACTCCTACCGCCCATGAAAAGGCTGTAGTTAAGAGCTTCATGGGCTAACGTCGGTATATAAAGCTCTTAACTACAGTGCTCTAAAGTACACTAACACCCATAAACTACCTATGTACCCCTAAACCGAGCCCTCCCCACATCGCCGCCACTATAATAAAAAATTTTTAACCCCTAATCTGCCGACCGCACATCGCCGCCACCTACATTATACCTATGAACCCCTAATCTGCTGCCCCTAACATCGCCGACACCTACATAATATTTATTAACCCCTAATCTGCCCCCCAACGTCGCCGCCACCTAACTTCAAGTATTAACCCCTAATCTGCCGACCGGACCTTGCCACTACTCTAATAAAGTTATTAACCCCTAAAGCTAAGTCTAACCCTAACCGTAACACCCCCCTAAATTAAATATAATTTAAATCTAACAAAATAAATTAACTTATTAAATAAATTAATCCTATTTAAAGCTAAATACTTACCTGTAAAATAAACCCTAATATAGCTACAATATAACTAATAATTATATTGTAGCTATTTTAGGATTTATTTTTATTTTACAGGCAACTTTGTATTTATTTTAACTAGGTACAATAGCTATAAATAGTTATTAACTATTTAATAGCTACCTAGTTAAAATAATTACAAAATTACCTGTAAAATAAATCCTAACCTAAGTTACAATTAAACCTAACACTTAACTATCAATAAATTAATTAAATACATTACATACAATTAAATAAACTAAACTACAAAAAAAAAAAATACAAGAATTTTAAGCTAATTACACCTACTCTAAGCCCCCTAATAAAATAAAAAAGCCCCCCAAAATAATAAAATTCCCTACCCTATTCTAAATTAAAAAGTAATCAGCTCTTTTACCAGCCCTTAAAAAAGGACTTTTTGCGGGGCATTGCCCCAAAGTAATCAGCTCTTTTACCTGAAAAAAATACAAAACATATAATACCCACCCCCCAACATTACAACCCACCACCCACATACCCCTATTCTAACCCACCCAAACCCCCCTTAAAAAAAAACAGAATTTATGCTTACCTGATAAATTACTTTCTCCAACGGTGTGTCCGGTCCACGGCGTCATCCTTACTTGTGGGATATTCTCTTCCCCAACAGGAAATGGCAAAGAGTCCCAGCAAAGCTGGTCACATGATCCCTCCTAGGCTCCGCCCACCCCAGTCATTCGACCGACGGACAGGAGGAAATATATATAGGAGAAACCATATGATACCGTGGTGACTGTAGTTAGAGAAAATAATTCATCAGACCTGATTAAAAAACCAGGGCGGGCCGTGGACCGGACACACCGTTGGAGAAAGTAATTTATCAGGTAAGCATAAATTCTGTTTTCTCCAACATTGGTGTGTCCGGTCCACGGCGTCATCCTTACTTGTGGGAACCAATACCAAAGCTTTAGGACACGGATGAAGGGAGGGAGCAAATCAGGTCACCTAAACGGAAGGAACCACAGCTTGCAAAACCTTTCTCCCAAAAATAGCCTCCGAAGAAGCAAAAGTATCAAATTTGTAAAATTTGGCAAAAGTGTGCAGTGAAGACCAAGTCGCTGCCTTACATATCTGGTCAACAGAAGCCTCGTTCTTGAAGGCCCATGTGGAAGCCACAGCCCTAGTGGAGTGAGCTGTGATTCTTTCAGGAGGCTGCCGTCCGGCAGTCTCATAAGCCAATCGGATGATGCTTTTAAGCCAAAAGGAAAGAGAGGTAGAAGTCGCTTTTTGACCTCTCCTTTTACCAGAATTAACAACAAACAAGGAAGATGTTTGTCTGAAATCTTTAGTAGCCTCTAAATAGAACTTTAGAGCACGGACAACATCCAAATTGTGTAACAAACGTTCCTTCTTTGAAACTGGATTCGGACACAAAGAAGGTACAACTATCTCCTGATTAATATTTTTGTTAGAAACAACTTTAGGAAGAAAACCAGGCTTAGTACGCAAAACCACCTTATCTGCATGGAACACCAGATAAGGAGGAGAACACTGCAGAGCAGATAACTCTGAAACTCTTCTAGCAGAAGAAATTGCAACCAACAACAAAACTTTCCAAGATAGTAACTTAATATCTATGGAATGTAAGGGTTCAAACGGAACCCCTTGAAGAACTGAAATAACTAGATTTAGACTCCAGGGAGGAGTCAAAGGTCTGTAAACAGGCTTGATCCTAACCAGAGCCTGAACAAATGCTTGAACATCTGGCACAGCTGCCAGTCTTTTGTGTAGTAAGACAGATAAAGCAGAGATCTGTCCCTTTAGGGAACTTGCAGATAATCCTTTCTCCAAACCTTCTTGAAGAAAGGAGAGAATCTTAGGAATTTTTATCTTATTCCATGGGAATCCTTTGGATTCACACCAACAGATATATTTTTTCCATATTTTATGGTAAATTTTTCTAGTTACAGGTTTTCTGGCCTGAACCAGAGTATCTATCACCGAATCTGAAAAACCACGCTTTGATAGAATCAAGCGTTCAATCTCCAAGCCGTCAGTTGGAGGGAGACCAGATTTGGGTGTTCGAATGGACCTTGAACAAGAAGGTCCTGTCTCAAAGGTAGCTTCCATGGTGGAGCCGATGACATATTCACCAGGTCTGCATACCAAGTCCTGCGTGGCCACGCAGGAGCTATCAAGATCACCGAGGCCCTCTCCTGATTGATCCTGGCTACCAGCCTGGGAATGAGAGGAAACGGTGGGAATACGTAAGCTAGGTTGAAAGTCCAAGGTGCTACTAGTGCATCTACTAGAGTCGCCTTGGGATCCCTGGATCTGGACCCGTAGCAAGGAACCTTGAAGTTCTGACGAGACGCCATCAGATCCATGTCTGGAATGCCCCATAATTGAGTTATTTGGGCAAAGATTTCCGGATGGAGTTCCCACTCCCCCGGATGAAATGTCTGACGACTCAGAAAATCCGCTTCCCAATTTTCCACTCCTGGGATGTGGATCGCAGACAAGTGGCAGGAGTGATCCTCCGCCCATTGAATTATTTTGGTCACTTCTTTCATCGCTAGGGAACTCTTTGTTCCCCCTTGATGATTGATATAAGCTACAGTCGTCATGTTGTCTGATTGGAACCTTATGAATTTGGCCTTTGCTAGTTGAGACCAAGCTCTGAGAGCATTGAATATCGCTCTCAGTTCCAGAATGTTTATCGGGAGAAGAGACTCTTCCCGAGACCATAGACCCTGAGCTTTCAGGGATTCCCAGACCGCACCCCAGCCCGCTAGACTGGCGTCGGTCGTGACAATGACCCACTCTGGCCTGCGGAAGCTCATTCCCTGGGACAGATGGTCCAGGGTCAGCCACCAACGGAGTGAATCTCTGGTCTTTTGATCTACTTGAATCATTGGAGACAAGTCTGTATAATCCCCATTCCACTGTTTGAGCATGCACAGTTGTAATGGTCTTAGATGAATTCGTGCAAAAGGAACTATGTCCATTGTTGCAACCATCAATCCTATTACAGGTTTATGAGTACGGCACTGAGCCGAAACGCGTAAAACCAATTTTTTACTGTGTGAGCCATGTTAAGGATTTTAAATGGATAAAATAAAGCTGTTGTTTTAACTAATTGGATGTCGGGACCGCTTCTTCTTTCTCCCTTTTTATACATAAAGAGATATAATGTGTATATACATAAAGAGATATAATGTGTATATACATAAAGATATAATGTGTATATACATAAAGAGATATAATGTGTATATACATAAAGAGATATAATGTGTATATACATAGAGATATAATGTGTACATACATACAGAGATATAATGTGTATATACATACAGAGATATAATGTGTATATACATAAAGAGATATAATGTGCATATACATAAAGAGATATAATGTGTATATACATAAAGAGATATATAATGTGTATATACATAAAGAGATCTAATGTGTTTATACATAAAGAGATCTAATGTGTATATACATAAAGAGATATATAATGTGTATATACATAAAGAGATATATAATGTGTATATACATAAAGAGATATAATGTGTATAAACATAAAGAGATATAATGTGTATAAACATAAAGAGATATAATGTGTATAAACATAAAGAGATATAATGTGTATATACATAAAGAGATATAATGTGTATATACATAGAGATATAATGTATATATACATAGAGATATAATGTATATACATAAAGAGATATAATGTGTATATACATAAAGAGATATGTGTATATACATAAAGAGATATAAAGTGTATATACATAAAGAGATATAATGTGTATATACATAGAGATATAATGTATATATACATAAAGAGATATAATGTATATACATAAAGAGATATAATGTATATATACATAAAGAGATATAATGTGTATATACATAGAGATATAATGTGTATATACATAGAGATATAATGTGTATATACATAAAGAGATATAATGTGTATATGCATACAGAGATATAATGTGTATATGCATACAGAGATATAATGTGTATATACATAAAGAGATATAATGTGTATATACATAAAGAGATATAATGTGTATATACATAGAGATATATTGTGTATATACATAAAGAGATATGTGTATATACATAAAGATATAATGTGTATATACATAAAGAGATATAATGTGTATATACATAAAGAGATATAATGTGTATATACATAAAGAGATATAATGTGTATATACATACAGAGATATAATGTGTATATACATAAAGAGATATAATGTGTATATACATAAAGAGATATAATGTGTATATACATAAAGAGATATAATGTGTATATACATAGAGATATAATGTGTATATACATAAAGAGATATAATGTGTATATACATAAAGAGATATAATGTGTATATACAGTTGCAAGAAAAAGTATGTGAACCCTTTGGAATGATATGGATTTCTGCACAAATTGGTCATAAAATGTGATCTGATCATCATCTAAGTCACAACAATAGACAATCACAGTCTGCTTAAACTAATAACACACAAAGAATGAAATGTTGCCATGTTTTTATTGAACACACCATGTAAACATTCACAGTGCAGGTGGAAAAAGTATGTGAACCCTTGGATTTAATAACTGGTTGAACCTCCTTTGGCAGCAATAACTTCAACCAAACGTTTCCTGTAGTTACAGATCAGACGTGCACAACGGTCAGGAGTAATTCTTGACCATTCCTCTTTACAGAACTGTTTCAGTTCAGCAATATTCTTGGGATGTCTGGTGTGAATCGCTTTCTTGAGGTCATGCCACAGCATCTCAATCGGGTTGAGGTCAGGACTCTGACTGGGCCACTTCAGAAGGCGTGTTTTCTTCTGTTTAAGCCATTCTGTTGTTGATTTACTTCTGTGCTTTGGGTCATTCTCCTGTTGCAACACCCATCTTCTGTTGAGCTTCAGCTGGTAGACAGATGGCCTTAAGTTCTCCTGCAAAATGTCTTGATAAACTTGGGAATTCATTTTTCCTTCGTTGATAGCAATCCGTCCAGGCCCTGATGCAGCAAAGCAGCCCCAAACCATGATGCCCCCATCACCATACTTCACAGTTGGGATGAGGTTTTGATGTTGGTGTGCTGTGCCTCTTTTTTGCACACATAGTGTTGTGTGTTTCTTACAAACAACTCAACTTTGGTTTCATCTGTCCACAGAATATTTTGCCAGTACTGCTGTGGAACATCCAGGTGCTCTTGTGCAAACTGTAAACGTGCAGCAATGTTTTGTTTGGACAGCAGTGGTTTCCTCTGTGGTATCCTCCCATGAAATCCATTTTTGTTTAGTGTTTTACGTATTGTAGATTCGCTAACAGGAAGCGGTCAAGGTAGACCGGGAAACGCGTTGTGATACATGTTTATGCAATAAACATTTGTTTTTAACTATATCTTTATCACGGCTGAGTGATATTATTTGTTCAGGATTCGTTACTACCTAGTACTTGGCACCCGACCATAGTTACCAGCCTACCTGGTTTAGGCATCTCTCTTATCACGAACACAACGAGAGAAAGTAGCAGGGAAAGGGCTCAAGCTGTATAATTGCTGCAGATCGTACGCAGCACTGGGAGCACTTTTTGACCACGAGAGACCAGCTACCTGGACAGCTGTTAATGCTCCAGAAAGCCGTTGTAGCACTTTTCAAGTGCTTAACTTTTTGTAAGTACAATTCATGTGTGGGGAGTGAACAACTTTTAATACAGATTCACACTATGTTGGCGCCTTCTTCTCTTTTGTATTCTATCAATCCTATTACTTCCATGCACTGCGCTATGGAAGGACGAGGAACAGAATGAAGCACTTGACAAGAGCTTAGAAGTTTTGATTTTCTGACCTCTGTCAGAAAAATCCTCATTTCTAAGGAATCTATTATTGTTCCCAAGAAGGGAACTCTTGTTGACGGGGACAGAGAACTCTTTTCTTTGTTCACTTTCCATCCGTGAGATGTGAGAAAGGCTAGAAGGATGTCCGTATGAGCCTTTGCCTTTGACAGGGACGACGCTTGTATTAGAATGTCGTCCAAGTAAGGTACTACTGCAATGCCCCTTGGTCTTAGAACCGCTAGAAGGGACCCTAGCACCTTTGTGAAAATCCTTGGAGCAGTGGCTAATCCGAATGGAAGAGCCACAAACTGGTAATGTTTGTCCAGAAAAGCGAACCTTAGGAACTGATGATGTTCCTTGTGGATAGGGATATGTAGGTACGCATCCTTTAGATCCACGGTAGTCATAAATTGACTTTCCTGGATGGTGGGTAGAATCGTTCGAATAGTTTCCATTTTGAACGATGGTACCCTGAGAAATTTGTTTAGGATCTTCAAATCCAAAATTGGTCTGAACGTTCCCTCTTTTTTGGGAACTACGAACAGATTGGAATAAAATCCCATTCCTTGTTCCTTTATTGGAACTGGGTGTATCACTCCCATCTTTAACAGGTCTTCTACACAATGTAAGAATGCCTGTCTCTTTATTTGGTTTGAGGATAAGTGAGACTTGTGGAACCTTCCCCTTGGGGGTAGTTCCTTGAATTCCAGGAGATAACCTTGAGAAACTATTTCTAGCGCCCAAGGATCCTGAACATCTCTTGCCCAAGCCTGAGCAAAGAGAGAGAGTCTGCCCCCCACCAGATCCGGTCCCGGATCGGGGGCTACTCCTTCATGCTGTCTTGTTAGCAGTGGCAGGCTTCTTGGCCTGCTTACCTTTGTTCCAGCCTTGCATTGGTTTCCAGGCTGGTTTGGGTTGTGAGGCATTACCCTCTTGCTTAGAGGATGCAGAATTAGAGGCTGGTCCATTTCTGCGAAAGGGACGAAAATTAGGCTTATTTTTAGCCTTAAAAGACCTATCCTGTGGAAGGGCGTGGCCCTTTCCCCCAGTGATGTCTGAAATAATCTCTTTCAAATCAGGTCCAAATAAAGTTTTACCTTTGAAAGGAATGTTAAGTAATTTTGTCTTGGATGACACATCCGCTGACCAAGACTTTAGCCAAAGCGCTCTGCGCGCCACAATAGCAAACCCTGAATTTTTCGCCGCTAATTTTGCTAATTGCAAAGCAGCATCTAAAATAAAAGAGTTAGCCAATTTAAGTGCGTGAACTCTGTCCATAACCTCCTCATATGGAGTTTCTCTACTGAGCGACTTTTCTAGTTCCTCGAACCAGAACCACGCTGCCGTAGTGACAGGAACAATGCATGAAATTGGTTGTAGAAGGTAGCCTTGCTGTACAAAAATCTTTTTAAGCAAACCTTCCAATTTTTTATCCATAGGATCTTTGAAAGCACAACTATCTTCGATAGGAATAGTAGTGCGTTTGTTTAGAGTAGAAACTGCCCCCTCGACCTTGGGGACTGTCTGCCATAAGTCCTTTCTGGGGTCGACCATAGGAAATAATTTCTTAAATATAGGGGGAGGAACAAAAGGTATGCCGGGCTTTTCCCACTCTTTATTTACTATGTCCGCCACCCGCTTGGGTATAGGAAAAGTGTCGGGGGACACCGGAACCTCTAGGAACCTGTCCATCTTGCATAATTTCTCTGGAATGACCAAATTGTCACAATCATCCAGAGTAGATAACACCTCCTTAAGCAGTGCGCGGAGATGTTCTAATTTAAATTTAAATGTCACAACATCAGGTTCAGCTTGATGAGAAATTTTTCCTGAATCTGAAATTTCTCCCTCAGACAAAACCTCCCTCATGGCCCCTTCAGATTGGTGTGAGGGTATGACAGAACAATTATCATCAGCGTCCTCTTGCTCTTCAGTGTTTAAAACAGAGCAATCGCGCTTTCTCTGATAAGTAGGCATTTTGGATAAAAGATTTGCTATGGAGTTATCCATTACAGCCGTTAATTGTTGCATGGTAATAAGTATTGGCGCACTAGATGTACTAGGGGCCTCCTGCATGGGCAAAACTGGTGTAGACACAGTAGGAGATGATGTAGTATCATGTTTACTCCCCTCATTTGAGGAATCATCTTGGGCAATATCATTATTTGTGGCAGTACTGTCCTTACTTTGTTTGGACGCTATGGCACAATTATCACATAAATTTAAATGGGGAGACACATTGGCTTTCATACATATAGAACATAGCTTATCTGAAGGTATAGACATGTTAAACAGGCTTAAACTTGTCAACAATGCACAAAAAACGTTTTAAAATAAAACCGTTACTGTCACTTTAAATTTCAAACAGAAAACACTTTATTACTGAATATGTGAAAAAGTATGAAGGAATTGTTCAAAAATTACCAAATTTTCACCACAGTGTCTTAAAGCCTTAAAAGTAATGCACACCAAATTTCAGAGCTTTAACCCTTAAAATAACGGAACCGGAGCCGTTTTTCAATTTAACCCCTATACAGTCCCAGATACAGTCTTTGCTAAGACCCAACCAAGCCCTGAGGGGAATACGATACCAAATGACGCCTTCTAAAAGCTTTTTCAGAGATTCTTAGATCCACACACATGCATCTGCATGCCCTGTTCTCAAAAAACAACTGCGCATTAATGGCGCGAAAATGAGGCTCAGTCTATGACTAGAAAGGCCCCCTGACTGAAAAAGGTGTTCAATACAGTGCCTGCCGTTTTATAAACGTTCCCCAAGATTATAAATGTCAATTGTTAGCCTAAATTTGAATAATATGCACAAATAAAGCAATCGATTTAGCCCATAAAAATGTCTACCAGTTTTTTAACCCATAATAAGCCCTATATTCTGTTTGTTTTTGAATAAGAAAATGGCTTACCGGTCCCCATGAGGGGAAATGACAGCCTTCCAGCATTACACAGTCTTGTTAGAAATATGGCTAGTCATACCTTAAGCAGAAAAGTCTGCTAACTGTTTCCCCCAACTGAAGTTACTTCATCTCAACAGTCCTATGTGGAAACAGCAACCGATTTTAGTTACTGTCTGCTAAAATCATCTTCCTCTTACAAACAGAAATCTTCATCCTTTTCTGTTTCAGAGTAAATAGTACATACCAGCACTATTTTAAAATAACAAACACTTGATAGAAGAATAAAAACTACATTTAAACACCAAAAAACTCTTAACCATCTCCGTGGAGATGTTGCCTGTGCAACGGCAAAGAGAATGACTGGGGTGGGGGGAGCCTAGGAGGGATCATGTGACCAGCTTTGCTGGGACTCTTTGCCATTTCCTGTTGGGGAAGAGAATATCCCACAAGTAAGGATGACGCCGTGGACCGGACACACCAATGTTGGAGAAAACCTATCACTAACCCCCTGAAGATCTCCCTACCTTTAGCCATCTTCACCCATCCGATCAGTCCAGAAGTCTTCATCCGATGGGGCAGAAGAGGACATCCGGACCGGCAAACATCTTCATCCAGGCGGCATCTATCTTCATCCATCGGGAACGGAGCCGGTCCATCTTGAAGGCAGCCGACGTGGAGCATCCTCTTCTTCCGACGACTCCCGATGAATGAAGGTTCCTTTAAATGACGTCATCCAAGATGGCATCCCTCAAATTCCGATTGGCTGATAGAATCCTAATTAAGGTAGGAAAAATTTGATTGGCTGATTCAATCAGCAAATCAGATTGAAGCTCGCATTCTATTGGCTGATCGGAACAGCCAATAGAATGCAAGCTTCAATCTGATTGGCTGATTGAATCAGCCAATCAGATTTTTCCTACCTTAATTCCGATTGGCTGATAGAATCCTATCAGCCAATCGGAATTCGAGGGATGCCATTTTGGATGACGTCATTTAAAGGAACCTTCATTCTTCGGGAGTCGTCGGAAGAAGAGGATGCTCCGCGTCGGCTGCCTTCAAGATGGACCTGCTCCGGATGGATGAAGATAGAAGACGCCGCCTGGATAAGGATGTTTGCCGGTCCGGATGTCCTCTTCTTCCTATGGGGCAATCGTGCACGAGCACGTTTTTCCAGCTTACCGCTACCGTAAGCAACACTGGTATTGAGGGTTGAAGTGGCGGTAAATTTGCTTAATGCTCCCTTTTTGGAGCCTAACGCAGCCCTTCAGACAACTCTAAATACCAGCGTTGTTTAGAAACAACGGTAGGAAAAAAAGGAGCGTTAGCTACACGGGTCTTTACCGACAACTCTAAATCTAGGCGATTATTACTTATTTTATGTGAAAGAACTAATAAAGATAACACTATTTTAAAATTTATTAACCCCTAAACCTAAGTCTAACCCTAACACCCCCTAACTTAAATAAATCTAAATAAAAATAACTATCATTAACTAAATTATTCCTATTTAAAACTAAATACTTACCTATAAAATAAACCCTAAGCTAGCTACAATATAACCAATAATTACATTGTAGCTATCTTAAGGTTTATTTTTATTTTACAGGCAAGTTTGTATTTATTTTAACTAGGTAGAATAGTTATTAAATAGTTATTAACTATTTAATAACTACCTAGTTAAAATAAAGACAAATTTACCTGTAAAATAAAACCTAACCTAAGTTACACTAACACTACACTATAATTAAATTAATTCCCTAAATTAAATACAATTAAATAAAATTATCTAAAGTACAAAAAAACCCAAACATTAAATTACAGAAAATAAAACAAATTACAAGATTTTCAAACTAATTACACCTAATCTAATCCCCCTAACAAAATAAAAAAGCCCCCCAAAATAAAAAAGCCCTACCTTACACTAAATTACAAATAGCCCTTAAAAGGGCCTTTTGCGGGGTATTGCCCCAAAGTAATCAGCTCTTACCTGTAAAAAAAAAATAAAAAAAAATACACCCCCCCCCAACATTAAAACCCACCACCCACACAACCAACCCTACTCTAAAACCCACCCAATACCCCCTTAAAAAAAAAACTAACACTAACCCCTTGAAGATCACCTTACCGGGAGAAGTCTTTACCCAACCGGGAGAAGTCTTCATCTAAGCCGGGCGAAGTGGTCCTCCAGACGGGCAGAAGTATTCATCCAGACGGCATCTTCTATCTTCATCCATCCGGCGCTGAGCGGGTCCATCTTCAAGACATCTGGCACGGAGCATCCTCTTCCAACGAAGTCTTCTTACTAAATAACGGTTCCTTTAAGTGACGTCATCCAAGATGGCGTCCCTTCAATTCCGATTGGCTGATAGAATTCTATCAGCCAATCGGAATTAAGGTAGAAAAAAAATCCTATTGGCTGATGCAATCAGCCAATAGGATTGAGCTGGCATTCTATTGGCTGATTGGAACAGCCAATAGAATGCATCAGCCAATAGGATTTTTTCTACCGTAATTCCGATTGGCTGATAGAATTCTTGGATGACGTCACTTAAAGGAACAGTCATTTAGTAAGAAGACTTTGTTGGAAGAGGATGCTCCGCGCCGGATGTCTTGAAGATGGACCCGCTCAGCGCCGGATGACGATAGAAGATGCCGTCTGGAGGACCACTTCGGCACGGTTGGGTGAAGACTTCTCCCGGTAAGGTGATCTTCAAGGGGTTAGTGTTTTTTAAGGGGGTATTGGGTGGGTTGTATTTTTTTTTTTACAGGTTAAAGAGCTGATTACTTTGGGGCAATGCCCCGCAAAAGGCCCTTTTAAGGGCTATTTGTAATTTAGTGTACAGTAGGGCTTTTTTTATTTTGGGGGGGCTTTATTATTTTGTTAGGGGGATTAGATTAGGTGTAATTAGTTTAAAAATCTTGTAATTTGTTTATTATTTTCTGTCATTTAGTATTTGTTTTTTTTTGTACTTTAGATAATTTTAATTGTATTTAATTTAGGGAATTAAATTTAATTATAGTGTAGTGTTAGGTTTTATTTTACAGGTAAATTTGTCTTTATTTTATCTAGGTAGTTATTAAATAGTTAATAACTATTTAATAACTATTCTACCTAGTTAAAATAAATACAAACTTGCCTGTAAAATAAAAATAAACCCTAAGCTAGCTACAATGTAACTATTAATTATATTGTAGCTAGCTTAGGCTTTATTTTATAGGTAAGTATTTAAATTTTAAATAGGAATAATTTAGTTAATTATAGAAATTTTTATTTAGATTTCTTTTAATTATATTTAAGTTAGGGGGGGGTTAGGGTTAGACTTAGATTTAGGGGTTAATAACTTTAATATAGTGGCGGTGACGTTGGGGCGTTAGATTAGGGGTTAATAAATGTAGGTAGGTGTCGGCGATGTTAGGGACAGCAGATTAGGGGTTAATATTTAACTAGTGTTTGCGATGCGGGAGTGCGTCGGTTTAGGGGTTAATATATTTATTATAGTGACGGCGAAGTCCGGTTCGGCAGATTAGGGGTTACATTTTTTATTTTAGTGTTTGTGATGTGGGGGGGCCTCGGTTTAGGGGTTAATAGGTAGTTTATGGGTGTTAGTGTACTTTTTAGCTCTTTAGTTAAGAGTTTTATGCTACGGCGTTGTAGTGTAAAACTCTTAACTACTGACTTTAAAATGCGGTACCAGTCTTGACAGGAGAGGGTCTACTGCTCACTTTTTGTCACTCGTAATACCGGCGCTATGCAAGTCCCATTGAAAAAAAAATAGGATACGCAATTGACGTAAGTGGATTTGCGGTATTTCCAAGTCTGGCGAAAAAAGTGAGCGGTACACCTGTACCTGCAAGACTTGTAATAGCAGCGGGCGTTAAAAAGCAGCGTTGGGACCGGCCAACGCTGCTTTTTAAGCCTAACGCACAACTCGTAATCTAGCCGTTAGTTAATGATAGGAATTTTATTTAGATTATATTTAAGTTAGGGGGTGTTAGGTTTAGGGGTTAATAAATTTAATATAGCGGCGTTGGTGGCGGCAGATTAGGGGTTAATAAATGTAGGTAGGTGGCAGCGATGTTAGGGCCGGCAGATTAGGGGTTAATATTTAACTAATGTTTGCGAGGCGGGAGTGCGGCGGTTTAGGGGTTAATATATTTATTGTTGGGGCGGCAGATTAGGGGTTAATAAGTGTAAGTAGGTGGCGGCAACATTGGGGGTGGCAGAGTAGGGGTTAATAAATATAATGTAGGGTTCGGTGATGTTGGGGTAGCAGATTAGGGGTTCATAAGTATAATGTAGGTTGCGGCTGTTTCCGGAGCGGCAGATTAGGGGTTAATAATTATAATGTAGGTGTCTGCGATGTAGGGGGCGGCATATTAGGGGTTAATGAGTGTAAGATTAGGGGTGTTTAGACTCGGGGTTCATGTTAGGGTGTTAGGTGTAGACATAAATTTTATTTCCCCATAGGAATCAATGGGGCTGCGTTACTGAGTTATACGCTGCTTTTTGGCAGGTGTTAGACTTTTTTTCAGCCGGCTCTCCCCGTTGATTCCTATGGGGAAATCGTGCATGAGCATGTTACACCAGCTCACCGCTAACGTAAGCAGCGCTGGTATTAGAGTGCGGTAACTTAAATAAAATTAAACCTTACAATTATTACCTAAATAATTCATATTTAAAACTAAATACAAAAAGTTACCTGTAAAATAAAACCTGACCTGCCTTACACTAAAAACTAACATTACAAAAAAATTAAATTATTAAAATCCAATTTTCTAAATTACAAAAAATAAAATGAAATTATCAAAAATAAAAAACGAATTACTCCTAATCTAATAGCCCTATCAAAATAAACCCCCCCCCCAATAAAAAAAAAATCCTAGCCTACACTAAACTGCCCATGGCCTTTTGTGGTGCATTGCCCCAAAGAAATCAGCTCTTTTACCTGTAAAAAAAAACCAAAACAAAAAAACACCCCCCCCCAACAGTAAAACCCACCACCCACACAACCAAACCCCCCCCCCCAAATAAAAACCCTATCTAAATAAACCTAAGCTAATCAGGGCATTTAGCTCTTTTACATTGCCCAAACCCTAAGCTAAAATAAAAACCCTTAAAAAGCAAAAAAAAAAACAAAAACAAAAAAACACTAACACTAACCCCCAACGATCCACTTACAGTTATCGAAGTCCGGACATTCATCCTTATCCAGCCAATGAAGTCCTCATCCAAGCGAGAAGAAGTCTTCATCCAGACGGCATCTTCAATCTTCATCCATCCAGGGCGGAGGGGGTCCATCTTCAAGACATCTGGCGCGGAGCATCCTCTTCTTACGGTCGTCTGTGTCAACTGAAGGTTCCCTTTAAGTGACGTCATCCAAGATGGCGTCCCTTACATTCCTATTGGCTGAAAGATTTCAGCCAATAGGAATTAAAGGGGGAAAAAAAAAAATCAAAGTACAAAAAAGGAAACACAGCAGCACTAATGCAAGGAAATCCAGGGCCAAAAAAGTAAAACAAAATTTACCTTTATTAGAACGATTTACATAAGTACACAAATGAACTTCCCTGACTAGTTTCGTGCTCACCAGAGCACTTAATCATAGGGTAAGTTGCTAGGTGTGAACCCTCCCTTTTTAAAGGGAAAGAAACACCTGTTAGTGATTAGTTAAATTTACATGCATATTTAAAATTCAATATATGTATGGGAACCTATGAGTGCACATACACATTGAAAAAACAGTCAATCACAAAACAAACAATATCTGTTACAAATCACATGCACAATGTCTGAGGAAAATACAAAGTTACAAATAACAAATAACATATTGCAAGAAAGATCCGTATATGCAAATATGCTGCACGGGTACTATAAAAAACAATACTAATAATATCAGAGACCAAAAACAATGTTTATAATTGCAGGTAACAAATTACAATAAATATCCATGTGTGTAAGTACCTATATATACAGATATTTTGTAAAAATAAATTCTACGATTATTGAAAATATCCCCCTAAAGAAAAGGAGGGGAACAAGTACATACAAATCATGGATATTAAATTGTTACAAAAAACCTTAAATGTCTAACCATATGAAACATTACTTTATTTTATTTTCGAACATGCATATTTGAAGTGTAGTCCAAAAGAAACGAAGGAAAGAAAGAAAGACAAACAACACTCCACTGAGTAACACAAAAAAATATACATAAGTATAATCATATATATAAGATAAAATATATGCATAATGTAAAAAAACACATTTAAAGCAATACATTTCTCAATGTTACTCAATGGAGCATTGCAAGGACCACTTTATTTATTGTTTCAAAAAGGAAGGACAAGTAAGGAATATCAATCTAGCAATATCAATATAACCAATATTATGCTGACCTGTAGCCAGTGTTATTTGTACCATGTAGTACAGTGGGTGACGTATAAAAAGTATACTACTCAACAAAGTAGCTCATGTCCCACTCTTTGTTCAAACCCAGGGGTGTGATAGTTCTGAGCTTATAGATCCAGTATAGTTCTTGTTTCTGTAAAAGTTTGCATCTATCACCACCCCTGGGTGGGAACATGATGCGGTCAATTACCTGCACTTTCATATTGAAGACACTAGTCATGTGCACAAGATTAAAATGTCTTGCAACTGCTGATTCTTTGACATACTCCCTAGTGTCCCTCACATGTTCCCTGATTCGAGATCTTAATTCTCTGGTCGTTTGTCCGGTATATTGCAGAAAACATTGCTTACACTCAAGTAAGTACACAACATAGGTACTTCTGCAATTTGCATAAAATTTATGAGAGAATTCCTCACCAGTTTGGGTGCTTTTAAAGCCATTACCTATACCAATAAAGCTGCAAGTGACACAAGGGCCATGGCCACATCTATAAGTCCCCTTCCTTTTGATCCAATCACTTTTGTCCTTACCTCCTGAATGTATTAGACTGGGAGATAGTTTAGAAGACAAGGTTGGGGGCTTTTTTGACACAAATTTACAATTTCCAATAAGGGGTCTCAACACCTCATCCTCATTGAGTAGATGAAGATTTTTCTTTAGAATAGAGCAAATTTCATTGTATTGGCTCGAATACTCTGTTGAAAAGACTACTGTCTCTTGTGTTATATTACTGTGTCTCACAGATCCCTGAACCAACTCTCCCTGTGTTTTTTCCTTTACCTCCAAATAATTCTGGTGAAGTAAAGAATCATTGTAACCTCTTAACTTGAGTCGCTCAATTAAGGCCATGGCTTGTTCATCGAACAAAGCATCTGAATTAGTATTCCTGCGCAACCTCAATAATTGGCCCCTTGGAATTGAGCGCACCAAATGAGGAGGATGACATGATTTAGCATGAAGTATAGTGTTTCCTGCTGTTTTTTTACGATATGTGTCACTAATGATCATTCCATGTACCTCATCTCCTTTTAAAGTCAAGTCAAGAAAATTAGCCACTTCTCCAAAAGTGTCACCAACGAAATTGAGATTGAACTCATTTTGGCTTAAATAGGCTAAAAAGCCATCATAATCAAAAGGTTCCTTGATGACAAATATCAGATCATCTATGAAGCGCATAAAAAAGATGATCTGATCCCTAAACGGGTTGTCATGACTATATAGGTATTTGTCCTCCCAGAGTCCCACGTACAGGTTTGCGAACGAGGGGGCGAATTTCGCCCCCATAGACGTCCCACAAACCTGCTTAAGCAAGAAGTCAATTATATCACAAAGAACCATTTTGGTTTCTTCAGAAAATCTGGTGTGTCCATCAAAGAAATACTTCATAGCTTGTATGCCCATGTCATGCGGGATACTTGAATAGAGGGCAGTGGCGTCCACCACTACCCATTTATATCCTTTCTCCCATTTGAGCATTTTTAATAGCTGTAAAAGGTGTGTGGAATCTCTCAGATAGCTTTTTAGACTCCTCACCAGGGGCTGTAAAATTGAATCAATCCATTCTGAGACTGGTTCAAATAGAGACCCAATCCCCGAGACAATAGGGCGTCCCGGGGGTTGGGTCAATCTTTTATGTGTCTTTGGTAAATAGTGAAAAATCGGGATCCTTGGATTCCCAGGAACCAAATTCTCAACCTGCTCCCTGGTGAGGAGTCCAATAGCCACCGTTTGCTCCAAAATGTTGATCATTTTTGTTTTAAACAAAGATGTGGGATCTGAGCTAATCTTCCTATATGTTGTTATGTCACATAGCTGTCTATTGCTTTCTAAAATATAATCACTCTTGTCCAGGATGACAACATTCCCACCCTTGTCCGAATTACGAATAACAATTGATTCGTTATTTTCTAGGGTTGTTAATGCAGCCCTTTCTTTTAATGTTAGATTAAACTTTGTTTTCCTCATCTGTCCTACACTATCCTCCAGTGCTAAAATCTCCCTCTCAACTCTTTTCTGAAACATGTTAAGTGCTGGTCCTCTGAATTGTGTAGGATAAAATTGTGATGAATGTTTAACAGGAATCGGAATATCTACATCCTGTGGACCATACTCTGTTTCCAATTCACATAAATCCTGTAATAAAATGTTATCTTCAAAATTCACAAATTGACCAACATTAATTCCCACAGCCTGTTCACTATCATGCGTCTGATAAGTGCTATGTTCATGCACCGAGAAAAACCTTTTTAAAGTCAGCTTCCTGACGAATTTATTTACATCTAACAGAGTTTTAAACGCCGAAAAGGTATTAGTCGGTGCAAAACCAAGCCCTTTTGATAACAAGGCTGTTTGTTCTACAGTTAGAGTAGTGCTAGACAGATTAAGTACAGTTAGTCCTTCTTGTTGGATTTTGCTTTTCTTCCCGATTTTCTTTGCTCTTCTCCCGGCTCTCCTGATCTTTTTCCTAAAGGGACAATAGTGTTATCTTTCACTTTTGGACGGACAACCTCTTCACCATCTTCAGAGTTGCTCTGGCCCATACCATCAGATACCTGTAAGGGGATTGAAGAACAAGAAGAAGAAAGGGAAGAAGAGGAAAGCAAGGAAGAAGAAGAGGAAGAAGAAGAGGAAGAAGAGGAAGAAACAGAGAGTGGAGCAGATGCTCCACTATCATCTGACATATTCGAATCTTGTTCTGAATTTTCAGTAGATGAAAAGGCAACCCTTCTTTCACCCTTCTTCTTTAAAATAGATTTAGGTGCAATATTGCAAGCTCCTTCCTGGTTATCATTGGCTTTACTTTGTTGGGAAAAATTATTCTTCTTATTCTTGCCAGAGCCTTTCTTAAAATTCCTCGCTCTGGGTCTGCGTTGGAATAGTGACCAATTATACACTTTATTATTAGCATAGTCATCCAAATCGCGACTAAATTTTGTTCCCTTTCTCTTAGCCAATTCTTCATCAGATTTTTTTATTTTGTTTTTTAAGGCAGTTTTAAATTCTTTATATTTGTCATCGGACTTCCAAACTTTAAGGTCACTCCTGGCAACGGAAATCTCCTCCTTTAATTTATCTCTCTTAAAGTTCTTGCTCCTATTAATAATGTCCATCAAAGTTAAAGAGCACACTGTGAGAGCCTCATTCCACTCTTCCATGAGATCAGGTGGTTCTAAATCAAACGATGGGTACTTTTTTATACGTAACCCTCGAGGGATTTTTTTAGCATCAATATAATGGTCAAAAGATACTGTATCCCACATTAACCTTAGATCATTTAATAGTAGTTTTTCCAACTTGAAAACAGTGTTCTTTAAACTACTTGTAGTCCCACCTGAAATCTCACCTTTCATGAATATCTTTTCAAAAAAGCTCTTCCTGCGCTCCACATTAAAAATGGATTTATTGAAGCTTATATTCTCCTCCTCCATTGTGCATGTAAAAAACAACAAATTGTGTACTTGTAAACCAAAATCTTATACTGGTCACTGGCCCTTTAAGCGCAGATATTACAGCGCTCCAAATTTAATTAAGACACCTTGCTCCCTTAGTGAACCTGTGAAACATATACAAACACAGCTCACCTAATTCCAAAACGAACGTGAAAAGTGTTCCCAAGAATATTTAGGAGAAATATCAGATCAATTTCTATCCAAGTAAAGCTTATTAAAACATTGTATCATCCATAACTGGTAACCGTTACAACAGAATGATTCACTTCACCAATCTCAATGTCGGCACTAAACGTTTTCAGTCTGTAGGTTTACAGCAACGATAGATCACAATTATAAGTTCCACATCAATCCCACTTGAAATGCGATTTAATAAATGAAACAATCTTACTTGGATAAGTCCGTTCGTCAGGCAGTCACTGGATCCACACCCGAATCCGGATCGAGCAGGCAGGAAACACTGAGGATCCAAATGAGCACAGAGAGACAAGCCGCTGCAGATGCGGTAGTTCCGGCTGGGTCCGTGAGCTGAGGCAGAGGCGGAGTGTTACAGGTACTACTCAGGTCACAAGGGGTGCATGCTGTTAGGTGACGGCCGGTGTAGCCGAAAAAAATGAAAGTACAAAAAAGGAAACACAGCAGCACTAATGCAAGGAAATCCAGGGCCAAAAAAGTAAAACAAAATTTACCTTTATTAGAACGATTTACATAAGTACACAAATGAACTTCCCTGACTAGTTTCGTGCTCACCAGAGCACTTAATCATAGGGTAAGTTGCTAGGTGTGAACCCTCCCTTTTTAAAGGGAAAGAAACACCTGTTAGTGATTAGTTAAATTTACATGCATATTTAAAATTCAATATATGTATGGGAACCTATGAGTGCACATACACATTGAAAAAACAGTCAATCACAAAACAAACAATATCTGTTACAAATCACATGCACAATGTCTGAGGAAAATACAAAGTTACAAATAACAAATAACATATTGCAAGAAAGATCCGTATATGCAAATATGCTGCACGGGTACTATAAAAAACAATACTAATAATATCAGAGACCAAAAACAATGTTTATAATTGCAGGTAACAAATTACAATAAATATCCATGTGTGTAAGTACCTATATATACAGATATTTTGTAAAAATAAATTCTACGATTATTGAAAATATCCCCCTAAAGAAAAGGAGGGGAACAAGTACATACAAATCATGGATATTAAATTGTTACAAAAAACCTTAAATGTCTAACCATATGAAACATTACTTTATTTTATTTTCGAACATGCATATTTGAAGTGTAGTCCAAAAGAAACGAAGGAAAGAAAGAAAGACAAACAACACTCCACTGAGTAACACAAAAAAATATACATAAGTATAATCATATATATAAGATAAAATATATGCATAATGTAAAAAAACACATTTAAAGCAATACATTTCTCAATGTTACTCAATGGAGCATTGCAAGGACCACTTTATTTATTGTTTCAAAAAGGAAGGACAAGTAAGGAATATCAATCTAGCAATATCAATATAACCAATATTATGCTGACCTGTAGCCAGTGTTATTTGTACCATGTAGTACAGTGGGTGACGTATAAAAAGTATACTACTCAACAAAGTAGCTCATGTCCCACTCTTTGTTCAAACCCAGGGGTGTGATAGTTCTGAGCTTATAGATCCAGTATAGTTCTTGTTTCTGTAAAAGTTTGCATCTATCACCGCCAATAGGATTGAGCTCTCATTCTATTGGCTGATTGGAACAGCCTATAGAATAAGAGCTCAATCTTATTGGTTAGACTTACGTTAGGGGTTAATATATTTATTTAGTGATGTTGAAGGCCAGAGGTTTAGGGGTTAATAACTTTATAGTGGCGGCGACATTGGGGGCGCCAGATTAGGGGTTAATAACTAATGTAGATGGCGGCAATGTTAAAGTGAAGGTAAACTTTGGTGAATGAAAGCCCGTTTTTTAAAAAATACTATTAAAAACAGGGGCACTTTCATCAAAGTCTACAAAGCAGCCGTTTTGTTAAAAAAAACAAAAAAAAAAAAAAAAAAACTACCTTTTTTTCTTTTCACAGCTAGAGCAGCTTCCCCCACATAGAGATCCTCTATTCAGACGTCAGCAATAACTAATTCTGCTTCCTCCAATCACAGCATGGCCTCAGGCAATGACTACCCTGGGGGGAAAGCTGTGATTAAAGGCAACATCATTTTCCGCCGGATGTCTTGAAGAGGGACCCGCTCCGCACCGGATGGATGAAGATAGAAGATGCCATCTGGATGAAGACTTCTGCCCGCTTGGATGAAGATGGATGTCTGGTCTTCGAAAACTGTAAGTGGATCGTCGGGGGTTAGTGTTAGGTTTTTTTAAGGGTTTATTGGGTGGGTTTTATTTTTAGCTTAGGGTTTGGGCAATGTAAAAGAGCTAAATGCCCTTTTAAAGGGCAATGCCCATCCAAATGCCCTTTTCAGGGCAATGGTTAGCTTAGGTTTATTTAGATAGGTATTTATTTGGGGGGGGGGTTTGGTTGTGTGGGTGGTGGGTTTTACTGTTGGGGGGTTGTTTGTATTTTTTTTACAGGTAAAAGAGCTGATTTCTTTGGGGCAATGCCCAACAAAAGGCCATTTTAAGGACCATTTGTAGTTTAGTGTAGGCTAGGTTTTTTTTTTATTTTGATAGGGCTATTAGATTAGGAGTAATTCGTTTTTATTTGGTGAAATTTAGTGAAAATTTTGTGTTTTGCTTTTTTGTAATTTAGTACATTGTATTTTATTAAAGGGCCATAATACCCAAATGTTTAAACACTTGAAAGTGATGCAGCATAGCTGTAGAAAATATCACCTGAACATCTCTATGTAAAAAAGAAAGATATTTTACCTCAAAACTTTCTCAGTAGCCACCTCCCATTGTAAAGGACTTCTAAGCAGCATATCAGTATGTCTGTCCCGGGACAGCGGAAGGGGCGAGCTTACCTGCACTCTCGTTATTTCCCTATTCAGTGTAAGGAAATTTGCTATGAAATATCATGAGAGTTAAGTGAAATCTCATGAGATCACAGTAAAAGAGTTCATGACATTCATTCGTATGATTCAACACCTCCCTGTTTCCTGGCCAGTAACTGCATACACAGGTGTATGCAGTTACTGGCCAGGAAACAGGGAGGTGTTGAATCATACGAATGAATGTTTGTGTGGTGGGGAGCAGTAACAGGCGGCTTGTTCCATGTACATATTTTAATGACCTTTGATTAAAAGTTATATTTTAATATTATTAGTTAGAGGGTGAGTGTATGGAGCTCAACGCCACCATATCGCCCGCACAAGCCAGGTTTTTTCAAACCTGTAATACCTACGTTATGAAAGGTGAAAATAACGTACACGAAATAAGCGAGCAGCCATAACTTGTAATCTAGCTGATTATTACTTGTATAACACAGGAAGAGCTGGTGTCAGGAGCCTGCAGAGGGAAACTACACAGCGCTATTGGTGCAGAGCTCATTGGCTGCACCGCCTGAAGGTTTAAATATGAATAAAGTAGCTGATCTGGAGCAACCAGGGGAGCTGTAAATACTGAGCTACTGAGGTAACTAAACAATAAGGCACCACATAACAAACCGTTTACTAATAGATAACTTGTAATGCACAGTAACCTTTTTAACAAAAAACTAAATTTATGCTTACCTGATAAATGTATTTATTTACGGATATGGTGAGTCCACGACGTCATCAATTACTAGTGGGAACCAATACCCAAGCTAGAGGACACAGATGACTAGGGAGGGAGAACAAGACAGGCAGACCTAAAACAGAAGGCACCACCACTTGAAGAACCCTTTCTCCCCAAAAGAAACCTCAGCTGAGGCAAACAGAAAAAATCTAGCACAAAGTTAGAAAGCACATAATTATCCTAAATAAAACTGTTGCCTACACCTCACTAAAGAGTTAACTGAAGCACAACTGAAAGGCTAAAGAAGCACTGAAGCTCTCCTGACGATCCTAAGAACAATAGCATCCGAAGACGCCACTCCGCTCCTAGTCTAGTCTGAGACTAAAACAGAGAAGCGGGTCACATGACCCGCCGACTAGAAACTGCGTCGCACACAAGCGCGCGTTTCCAAATACTGCAGACCTTCCCGCCACGCTAATCGTAATGGCGGACACAGCTTAGCCTCCAAACATAAAACATGGCAGGCACACAAGTACTGGATAATAACACACTTATTTATTTAACAATAAAAAAATAATTTAGCCACTCAGCATAAAACATGAACAGAGATTTACCAGAAATCTCCATATGTACAGCGCTACCGCTGTAACAGAGTATACTAGGAATAATTAAATAATTATAATAATCTGCCGTACTCACACACACTTGCGAACCTGGCAGTTAAAATAAGTATGATCAACACACCATACGGAGATAGCCAAAAGCTTGCTTAGCCCTATAACCTCTTATTCTTTAATAAAGACCCCCAAGAAAAAAAAAAGTCAAATAAAAGTTAACCCTTTCTCTCAAAAGGGATAACTCAGTCTCTCAAACACATGCCTATAAAGTACCTGCCCCATGCCAACATTCAATCCCCCCAGATTTATAAGTCCCAATCAAATGATGCAGGATCCTCTAAGTGCATAGTCTCCACACCTGAAAGAAATAGCACTTACCTGCAAAATCCGCTGTCCGGCATGTAGACAGTTCACTAGGTATGAGAGGACACATACACCTCTAGAAGATAAAGAACAGAGTAAACCTACTCTGGCTTTCTATACCCTGGGCAGCAAATATGTTAGGAAAACACAGCAAGGCCCACTTTACAAGTTCCTAACTGCTTTAAAGCCACCACTGCCCTTACTGAAGAGACTAACGTGGAGTACGGCTAGACCCAAAAAACTTGCTTGTAGCAAAATATATTCCAATTTTGCTCAGACACCAAAACTTCACCTCCTCCTTTGACAGAGGCAAAGAGAATGACTTGGGCTTGTGGGAAGGGAAGTGATACTTAAAGGGACACTGAACCCAATTTTTTGCTTTCGTGATTCAGATAGAGCATGAAATTTTAAGCAACTTTCTAATTTACTCCTATTATCAAATTTTCTTCATTCTCTTGGTATCTTTATTTGAAATGCAAGAATTTAAGTTTAGATGGCGGCCCATTTTTGGTGAACAACCTGGGTTGTCCTTGCTGATTGGTGGATAAATGTATCCACCAATAAAAAAGTGCTGTCCAGAGTGCTGAACCCAAAAAAAGCTTAGATGCCTTCTTTTTCAAAGAAGAATTAAGAAAATTTGATAATAGGAGAAAATAATAAGTTGCTTAAAATTGCATGCTCTATCTGAATCACGAAAGAAAAAAAAAATTGGGTTCAGTGTCCCTTTAACAGCTTTGCTGTGGTGCTCTTTGTCTCCTCCTGCTGGCCAGGAGTGATATTCCCACTAGTAATTGATGACGTCATGGACTCACCAAATCTTAGGAAAGAAATAAGATTTACTTACCCTAAAGGGACAAACACAATTTTTTATCTTTGATGATTCAGATAGAACATGTAATTTTAAACAACTTTCCAGCTAATTGAACACATTGGGTGAGACAATGGCAAGAGGCAGCCACCAATCAGCAGCTAGCGCCCAGTAGTGCACAGCTGATCCTGAGCCTACCTAGGTATGCTTTTCAACAAAGGATACCAAGAGGGTTAAACAAATAAAAGTAAACTTGAAAGCAGTTTTACTTTGCATGTTCTTGCTGAATAGTGAAAGAAACATTTGTTTTGTTTGTCCCTTTAAATGCTAAGCATACTGTGGGCTACTAATCCTTGTACAGTCAGTGCAGAGTGTATACTGCTAGTATTATGTAGATATATGCAACCTCTGTGCTGTATACACACCCCTAACATTTTTTTTTCCCTTTATCCCAGGACTGAGGCTGAGGGCAGAGTCTGGGTGGTTTGGGGTGGTATTGGGTTGATCCAGTCAAAGCTGATCAGGGGGGTATGATAGTCTGAGACTATAGCAGGGTATGAACAGATAGTTCTCTGTGAGTTTTTGGTGAACTCCTATAAAATAGGAGAGGTCTCATGAGGATCATGGAAAAACATGGTCCCAAAAAGGTGTCATTCTATAACATGAAGCTGTGAGCTGTGTGTGCCCTGCTAGCTATACACTTCCTAGGTACTGAGCCTTGTACAGTTAGTGCTGTGTGTATACTGCTAGCTATACACTTCCTAGGTACTGAGCCTTGTACAGTTAGTGCTGTGTGTATACTGCTAGCTATACACTTCCTAGGTACTGAGCCTTGTACAGTTAGTGCTGTGTGTATACTGCTAGCTATACACTTCCTAGGTACTGAGCCTTGTACAGTTAGTGCTGTGTGTATACTGCTAGCTATACACTTCCTAGGTACTGAGCCTTGTACAGTTAGTGCTGTGTGTATACTGCTAGCTATACACTTCCTAGGTACTGAGCCTTGTACAGTTAGTGCTGTGTGTATACTGCTAGCTATACACTTCCTAGGTACTGAGCCTTGTATAGTTAGTGCTGTGTGTATACTGCTAGCTATACACTTCCTAGGTACTGAGCCTTGTACAGTTAGTGCTGTGTGTATACTGCTAGCTATACACTTCCTAGGTACTGAGCCTTGTACAGTTAGTGCTGTGTGTATACTGCTAGCTATACACTTCCTAGGTACTGAGCCTTGTACAGTTAGTGCTGTGTGTATACTGCTAGCTATACACTTCCAGGGTACTGAGCCTTGTACAGTTAGTGCTGTGTGTATACTGCTAGCTATACACTTCCAGGGTACTGAGACTTGTACAGTTAGTGCTGTGTGTATACTGCTAGCTATACACTTCCAGGGTACTGAGACTTGTACAGTTTGTACTGTGTGTATACTGCTACTGTTATGTACATACAGTATATACACCATGTGCGTGGTACACTGTCAGCTCTATACTTCCTACATTGTACAGTTGGTGGTGTGTGTATACTGCTACTGTTATGTACAAATATACACTGTGTGCATGGTTCACTGCCAGCTCTACACTACATTTCATAAGTACTGATCCTTGTACAGTTAGTGCTGAGAGTATACTGTCGGTGTTATACTGATCATGATGCTATAAAGCAGCTTATGATGTAACTGAGCTGCTAGTATGACCATGTGACATGAATATCTAACAAACGCTCTCAGTCTGTATCCTGCTCTCTGTCTAATCTAGAACCTGGGCAAGTCTTACTGGGACACGGACAGTAAAGTCAAAAACTAAACTTAAAGGGACAGTAAACCCCCTGTAATTACAAGACATTTATGTTGCTATAGAATAACATATCAGTCAAGTCTTAACATTTGTAAGACAAATTAACATCCTTTTTCTGCTCTGGGAGCAGAGACTTAATGGTTGGGAGAAAAAGAAAAGTACTAGAAAAAGCACTCTTGCCTCAAACCTTAAATAGAGAAAACCAATGGCCATATATTGCTATGACCATCCATACTGGTGGAGTAAAACAACACACATGATACTAGTGTCAAAGTGATTGGTTTATTGCACTATAAAATAAATAGTGCATGTGAACTTACATACAATAAATTATATATATAGTAGTGAACTTACATACAATAAATTATATATATATAGCAGTGAACTTACATACAATAAATGATATATATATAGCAGTGAACTTACATACAATAAATTATATATATATAGCAGTGAACTTACATACAATAAATTATATATATATAGCAGTGAACTTACATACAATAAATTATATATATATAGCAGTGAACTTACATACAATAAATTATATATATATAGCAGTGAACTTACATACAATAAATTATATATATATAGCAGTGAACTTACATACAATAAATTATATATATATAGCAGTGAACTTACATACAATAAATGATATATATATATATAGCAGTGAACTTACATACAATAAATGATATATATATATATAGCAGTGAACTTACATACAATAAATTATATATATAGTAGTGAACTTACATACAATAAATTATATATATAGTAGTGAACTTACATACAATAAATTATATATATATAGCAGTGAACTTACATACAATAAATTATATATATATAGCAGTGAACTTACATACAATAAATTATATATATATAGCAGTGAACTTACATACAATAAATTATATATATATAGCAGTGAACTTACATACAATAAATTATATATATATAGCAGTGAACTTACATACAATAAATTATATATATATAGCAGTGAACTTACATACAATAAATTATATATATATATATAGCAGTGAACTTACATACAATAAATTATATATATAGCAATGAACTTAGGAATTAAACAAAGAGAATCCTGTAAATAATAATAAGTGTTACAAATAAAATGTCCATAAACCGTTTACCACACTGAAGTGTTGTTTTCCTGAATGCTGTGTTGAGTCCCAAGAGAAACAAAAAGTCTTTTGTTAATGTCCTTGTTTCACAGTTATGATAAAGGAAATAAATAGTAACAAAAACGATTGTAATCCTGGGATCGTTCCTGCTTGTAATTAAGCACTGCTCAATCGTCACTTTTTATCAGCATATAAAAACAGGTCTAGATTTAAACCATGCTCACAATCCATTAAGCAAGGAGAGAGGCTGTAAAGTAAGGTTCTGCTACTTACGCTGAAAAGCTAGCAGTATAAAACCGCCAAACTGAACAGCTGAGCAGCCAGAGAGCTTCTGGAACACCAACACTAAACTGCCAATACTACCATGCAACAAACAGACCCAATAAAGCTGGTGACTAGAACCTGATAGCCCCATAAGCTTACTGTGATTCAGCAACAGTTGTGTCCCAGTTCAGTGATGATTTGTACAAAGATTCTTTGTTTTCCAGTAATGCTAAAAGGATATGTGGATAACACTTGCTCCAGGGATCCTGAAAGGAAATTTGACTACGATCGTTTCACCAAATTGGCTTCATCAGGGCTTGTAATTTGCATTCTTCCTCAGCTGCCTTAAAGGGACAGTCTAGTCAAAATTAAACTGTCATGATTCAGATAGGGCATGCAATTTTAAACAACTTTCCAATTTAATTCTATTATCTAATTTGCTCAATTCTTTAGATATTCTTTGTTGAAGAAATAGCAATGCACATGTGTGAGCCACTCACACAAGGCCTCTATGTGCAGCAACCAATCAGCAGCTACTGAGCATATCTAGATATGCTTTTCAGAAAGTGATATCAAGAGAATGAAGCAAATTAGATAATAGAAGTAAATTAGAAAGTTGTTTAAAATTACATGCTCTTTCTAAATCACGAAAGAAAAAAAATTGGGTTTCATGTCCCTTTAAATAGCAACCTAATTGAGGATCATCCCCCAAGTCTAAACCATGTGAAAATAAAGGATTTCTACTACATAAATAATAAATAAAGTTCACTGCTAATCAATAGATACAAATACTTAAATATGTCTCAAAAATTTACACTTTTTGACCATATGTGAATGATATCAGCAGGTGTTATTAACTGAAATATATTGGTATATTTCTGTCTTTTTTACATATAATGACTCCCTGTTCATATGACCGCTATGGTTCATGCTTATACTGCTGCACTGTTGCAGATATTTTATTTAAAGGTACAAGACAATTGATATTGGCTATAAAGCAACCACTTGGTAAACACCGTTGTTGCCAATAATTGTAATCAGTATTTGCCTGCCTTTTAAACCTTTTAAATGTCTCATTTGAGAGAATACACAGGACAATTCCTGAATTTAAAGATACAGGGCTCCTAATGCAAACAACAGAAATGAACACAGTTTAACCCAAAGTGAACAAGCACAACAGTTATTATATGTTAAAGTCTACATGACATATTTCTTTCATTTGTACATACAATAACTTCCTGCTGATGAGACCATTATGGCCAACACCTCTAAAGCTGCATATTAGCAACTATTTTATTAAGATTTAAAGGTACAGGACACTTGATATTAACTGTACAATAACCACTTGGTAGTATGTATTGTTGCCAGTTCATTTTATCAAGAGTTACCTGTTTTATTAAACAACATTTATCACTCTCATTTTGGAGATTGCACAGAAAAATTAATGATTTAAAAATTTAAAGATACAGGGCACAAAGTGTAAACAACCACTTGGTAGATGTACATTTATATATACATATTTGACTGACACGAAATCTGGGAATTGTTTAACCCATCACACTTTTTTTTGAGGTAAAAAAACAAAATATTTTGCTTGTATAATTAACACTGCTAAAACTCATTGTACTGTTTAGAATATTTAAAACTACAGAACCAATTAACGAACCAAATGTTACATTAATACTGTAAACATGGTTAACCTTTATAAAAAGGGAGAATATAAAAGTTCCTCATTTAAACCATCCTGGAGATAACGGGGCCCATTTATCAAGCTCCATACGGAGCTTGTGGGCCCCTGTTTCTGGCGAGTCTTCAGACTTGCCAGAAACAGCAGTTATGAAGCAGCGGTCTAAAGAGCGCTGCTCCATAACCCTGTCCGCCTGCTCTGAGCAGGCGGACAGGAATAGCCACAATTCAACCCGATCGAGTACAATCGGGTTGATAGACACCCCCCTGCTGGCGGCCGATTGGCCGCGAGTCAGCAGGGGGCGGCGTTGCATCAGCAGCTCTTGTGAGCTGCTGGTGCAATGGTAAATGCGGAGAGCGTATTGCTCTCCGCATTCAGCGAGGTCTTGCGGACCTGATCCGTACTGTCGGATCAGGTCCGCAAGACCTTTAATAAATAGGCCCCAATGTGTCTAGGTTAAAAATCCATCGGCTCTCATGCTGCAGTAATACTTTATCCAAATCCCCCCCTCTAATACCCAAAGTCACTCTCTCAATCCCTATGAGGCTAAAGGTTTTGGGCAAGGAATTGTGATATAATTTAAAGTGTTGGGCTATACTTGAGGTTTTGACTTTGATGTCCCTAAGGTGATCTAATATTCTATAACGTAAGGCTCTTGTAGTTTTATCTATATAGAAGAGAGAACAGCCACATCTTGCTAAATAGATTACTCCTTCAGTTCTACATTATTTTACTTCTAATTTTATATATACGCCCGGTCTTACATACAAAGTATCTAGCTTTTTGTATATAATTACATGCTTTGTAACACTTGCAAGGATAGCAACCTGGTTCTTGTTTGGTATTTTGTAACCAATTTGGTTTAGCTGGTGGTCTTTTTACCAGATTATCTCTTAAATTGGGTGCCCTCCTAGCCGTTATTGATGGATATTCCCCTATTATTTGTGCCAAATCATTGTCAGTCTGTAATAAAGGCCAGTGTTGTTTAAATATACTTTGTATGTCCTTCCACCCCTCATTGTATTGAGTAATTAACCTTATTTTCCTTTCTGTAAAAAAGACAGAAATATACCAATATATTTCAGTTAATAACACCTGCTGATATCATTCACATATGGTCAAAAAGTGTAAATTTTTGAGACATATTTAAGTATTTGTATCTATTGATTAGCAGTGAACTTTATTTATTATTTATGTAGTAGAAATCCTTTATTTTCACATGGTTTAGACTTGGGGGATGATCCTCAATTAGGCTGCTATTTAAGGCAGCTGAGGAAGAATGCAAATTAAAAAACCCTGATGAAGCCAATTTGGTGAAACAATCGTAGGCAAATTTCCTTTCAGGATCCCTGGAGCAAGTGTTATCCACATATCCTTTTACCATTACTGGAAAACAAAGAATCTTTGCTCAAATCATCACTGAACTGGGACACAACTGTTGCTGAATCACAGTAAGCTTATGGGGCTATCAGGTTCTAGTCACCAGCTTTATTGGGTCTGTTTGTTGCATGGTAGTATTGGCAGTTTAGTGTTGTGTTCCAGAAGCTCTCTGGCTGCTCAGCTGTTCAGTTTGGCGGTTTTATACTGCTAGCTTTTCAGCGTAAGTAGCAGAACCTTACTTTACAGCCTCTCTCCTTGCTTAATGGATTGTGAGCATGGTTTAAATCTAGACCTGTGTTTATATGCCGATAAAAAGTGACGATTGAGCAGTGCTTAATTACAAGCAGGAACGATACCAGGATTACAATTGTTTTTGTTACTATTTATTTCCTTTATCATAACTGGGGAAAAAGGGACATTAACAAAAGACTTTGTTTCTCTTGGGACTCAACACAGCATTCAGGAAAACAACACTTAAGTGTGGTAAACTGTTTATGGATATTATTATTTACAAGGTTCTCTTTGTTTAATTCCTAAATTCACTGCTATATATATAATTTATTGTATGTTCACAATAAACCAATCACTTTGACACTAGTATCATATGTGTTGATGTTTTACTCCACCAGTATGGATGGTCATAGCAATATATGGCCATTGTTTTTCTCTATTTAAGGTTTAAGGCAAGAGTGCTTTTTCGAGCACTTTTCTTTAATATTAAATATTTTATAAATTTACTAGAGCACCGGTCTTTTATGACTTTTTGCCTGCCTACACTATACTGGTGCCCGGTTATTTTGTTATTTACTACTTATTGGTTGGGAGTAGACAGAGCGCTAAATTGCAAGTGGCGAACTATTTGTTTTATCACTCGCGCACAAACTTCTCTAGAAGTAAATCTATGAACGCAAGTGAAAGTAAAAAGTTTGGGCACTTCCAGACCATCATAGCTGGCCTCCCTAATAAATAAAGTGAAAAAGAAGATAAACCCCTTGGCACACACTAGAAATAATTACCTTAAACTACCGGGAATAGGGACCAAAGGATAAAACATAACTTTTAATGATATTAAAAAGTATCAATAAGATACTAATTTAAAATCAAGTAAAAACAGAGAGACAAATACTAGCAGTACTGCCTTATATTCTAGAGAAAATATACTATCAAGCTTATTATTACAAATAAGTAATACAAGTTGGCAACAATCAATTGTAGCAACAGTGGCTTTAACTGAAAACAACCTAGAGCCAAAAAAGGAAAATTATAGGCCCACTGTGATGTATCCAGCGAGTTAAAAATACCATACACTAATCTCACCAAAGACGAAGATAAATCCATTAAAGACATACAGGGATGGCAAGTTGTGGTGATCAAACCCTCTGATAAGGGCGGGAATGTTGTGATCCAGCCAGTAAATATCTATAAACTGGAGGCCTTAAAGGGATATGAAACCCAAAATGTTTCTTTCATGATTCAGATAGAGAATACAATTTTAAACAACTTTCCAATTTACTTCTATTATTGAATTTGCTTCCTTCTCTTGTTATCCTTTGCTGAAATGTTTATCTAGGCAAGCTCAGGAGCAGCAGATAACCTAGGCTCTAGCTGTTGATTGGTTGCTGCATATATATATTGATTGTCATTGGCTCACCCATGTGTTCAGTTAGAAACCATTAGTGCATTGCTGCTCCTTCAACAAATGATTCCAAGAGAATGAAACAAATTAGATAACAGAAGTAAATTAGAAAGTTGTTTAAAATTGCATTCTCTATTTTAATCAAGAAAGAATTTTTTTGGGTTTCATGTCCCTTTAAGACAACTTAAAGAGGATGGTTGTTATAAGAGATTAATGCAAAATCCGACACCAGTCTTTCTGGAGGAATATAAAAATGTAATCCTAACTACAAGATCAAAAAAACATAAATTATGCTTACCTGATAATTTAATTTCCATCTGTAGGAGGAGAGTCCACTGCTTCATTCATTATTTGTGGGAATTAAGAACCTGGCCACCAGGAGGAGGCAAAAGACAACCCAGCCAAAGGCTTAAATACCTCCCCCACTACCCTCATCCCCCAGTCATTCTGCCAAGGGAACAAGGAACAGTAGGAGAAATATCAGGGTATAAATGGTGCCGAAGATAATATTAAATTTAGGTCCGCCCTCCGGAGAAATGGACAGGAGCAGTGGACTCTCCTCCCACAGATGGAAATGAAATTATCAGGTAAGCATAATTTATGTTTTCCATCTTAATGGGAGGAGAGTTCACTGCTTCATTCATTACTTGTGGGAACAAATACCCAAGCTCTATAGGACACTGAATGAAAAAAATGGGAGGGTAAAAGGAGGCGGACCCTAAACTGAGGGCACCACAGCCCGCAGAACCTTTCTCCCAAAAGCTGCTTCCATCGAAGCAAAAACATCAAATTTGTAAAACTTTGCAAAAGTATGTAAGGAGGACCAAGTAGCTGCCTTACAAATCTGCTCCATCGAAGCCTCATTCTTAAAGGCCCAAGAAGAGGCCACAGCCATAGTTGAGTGAGTCGTAATCCTCTGAGGAGGCTTATGTCCCGCTGTAGAGGCGTAACTAGAAACCACAGGGCCCAGGTGCAAGAACCCACCCATCAAAAAAAAAAGTGAATTTGATATTTATTTATTTTTTAACATTTAACACAGAAAAAAAAAATGTGAATCAGATTACATGTCTGCAAAAGGAGGTATCCTGTGCCCACAGTCTGAGATGGTCTGACCCCCTATTACTGTATATAGTGACACTGTTTAATTTAACCCACCAGTACTGTATATAGTGAGTTAGTGACATATTCTGTAATCTGCCAGTGAGATGGCTGGCTTGACACAGTCACACACACACACACATAAACACCAATGGGTAAAACAGAAACACTAACCCCTGTAGTCAGAGACAGAGACACTTAGTGAAGCATCACGTCACACTCACATGATATCAGTGCATGCAGCGGCAGGTCAACGTTTTTTTTTTTTTTTTTTTTTAAAGCTAGGTCCTCCCTCACGGGAGTTGCGCCCTCTGCAACCCCGGTAGTTCCACCCCTGTCCCGCTGTCTCATAGGCCAAACGGCTAATGCTCCTCAACCAAAAAGACATTGAAGCTGAAGAGGCCCTCTGCCCCCTGTGCTTCCCTGAATACACAACAAATAAGGATGAAGTCTGTCTGAATTCCTTTGTGGCCTGAATGGTGAAAAGCCAGAACCCTGGATTTCCTAACCTTGTGCCAGGGATATCCACGTTCCTCACACCAGGATAAGTAGGTCCTCCACACCTTATGATAGATGCGATGAGTGACCAGTTTTCTGGCCTGAATGAGAGTATCAATCACTCTCTTGGCCAAGACTAGGCATTCAATCTCCACCGAGTCAGCCTCAGAGAATCGAGATTGTGGTGTAGAAGGGGACCCTGAATCAGCAGATCTCTGCGACAGGGTAACCTCCATGGGGGAGATGATGACATCCCCACCAGATCCGCAAACCACGTCCTCCGCAGCCATAACAGAGCAATCAGAATGCTTGCTCCTGTTTGAGGAGGGCCACCACTCAAGGAAGAAGTGGCAATGGTGGAAAAATGTAAATTAGGTTGAACTCCCAAGGTACCGCTAAGGCATCTATCAGCTCTGCCTGGGGATCCCTGGACCGCGACCCGTATCTGGGTAGCTTGAAGTCTGGATGTCATGAGGTCTATCTCCGGCGTCCCCCATCTGTTGCAGATCTCCGAAAACACCTCGGGATGGAGAGACCATTAACCCCGGATGAAATGATTATCTGCTGAGAAAATCCGCTTCCCAGTTGTCCACACCCAGAATGTGGATCGCTGAGAGTGAACAGTTGTGAGTCTCTGCCCATTCCAGAATCAGAGATACTTCCCTCATGGCAAGGGAGCTTCTCGTCCCCCCCTGATGCTTTATGTAAGCCACAGAGGTAATGTTGTCCGACTGGAATCTGATGAATCAGGACGACCCCAGGGGGGGGGGTCAAGCCCTCAGAGAGTTGAATATCGCTCGAAATTCCAGAATATTGATCGGTAGAGTCGACTCCTCTCAAGTCCACCTGCCCTGTGCCCTTTTGGCACCCCAAACAGCTCCCCATCCTGATAGACTTGCGTCCATGTTCACAATCTCCCAGGATGGTCTCAAGAAGGATGTCCCCTAGGACAGCTGTCCCAGACGGACCCACCAAGAGAGGGATTCCCTCACTTGGTTGCCCAGAGAGATCTGTTGGGATAGATCTGAATGATCGCCGTTCCATAGTCTCAACATGCATCACTGAAGAGGTCTGAGATGGAACCTGGCAAATGGAATGACATATATGCTGGATACCATGAGCCCAATCCCCCTCCATACACCTGGCCACAGATGGCCTTGAGGAGGTCTGAAGGGCAGGACAGCTGGACGCAATCTTGAAACGTCTCTGATTTGTCAAGAATATCTTCATGGATATGGAATCTATTATCGTGCCCAGGAATTCCACCCTGTTGCTGGGGACCAGATAACTCTTTCCTTCATTTATCTTCCATCCATGGGATCGAAGGAGGAGAAGAAGAAGAGCCTTCGAGTGATCCTCCGTGAGACTGCAGGACGGAGCCTGGACTAAGATATCGTCCAGATAAGGAGCCACTGCAATACCTCTGGCTCTCACTACCACAAGCCGCGCTCCCAGAACCTTCGTAAAGACTCTTGGGGCAGTCGCCAGACCGAACGGTAGGGCCACAAACTGGAAGTGTTGGTCCAGAAAAGCGAATCTTAGGAACCTGAAGTGGTCCTTGTGAAATGGCACGTGAAGGTAAGCATCCTTCAAATCTATTGTTGTCATAAATTGCCCCTCTTGAACTAACGGCAGAATCGATCTGATCGTCTCCATTATTGGACTGACAGAAACTTGTTTAGGCACTTTAGGTCCAGAATAGGACGGAACGTGCCCTCCTTCTTTGGGACAACGAAAAGGTTTGAATAGTACCCTAGACCTCTTTCTGCTAGAGGTACTGGTACAATTACTCCGAGAGAGGAGAGATCCCTCACGCACTCTAGAAAGGCGTCTTCTCTGATCTTGAAGATAAGTTTGACAGGAGGAATTTGCCCCTGGGCAGATGAGTCTTGAACCCTATTCTGTAACCCTGGGTGACAACCTCCAGAACCCAAGAATCCTGTACATCTCTCATCCAAGCCTCTGCGAAAAGAGATAGTCTGCCCCCTACAAGATCCAGGGAAGGATCGGGGGCCGCCCCTTCATGCCGACTTTGTCTCGGCGGGCTTCTTGCTCTGCTTAGATTTGTTCCAAGATTGAGCTGGTTTCCAAGGTCCCTTGGACTGATTGGTTTTCACAGCAGGCTGCTGGCGTTGGGACTTGTCCAAAAGGGACGAAAAGTAGAACCCTTAGGCTTATTCTTATCCTGCGGAAGGAAAGCACCCTTGCCTCCTATGACCGTGGATATGAGAGAGTCCAGGCCTGGACCAAAAAGAACTTTCCCCTGAAAAGGAAGGGATAGTAACCTAGACTTGGAAGTCATGTCAGCAGACCATGACTTTAACCACAGAGCCCTGCGGGCTAGAACAGAGAAACCTGATGTCTTGGCATTCAGGTGAATAATCTGCATATTTGCATCACAGATAAATGAATTAGCTACCCTTAAGGCCTTAATTCTTTCCTGTATCTCCTCGAGGGAAGTCTCCACCTCGACCAGAACATCACACCAGTAAGTAGCCGCTCCAGCCACTGCAGCAACCAACGCTGCCGGTTGAAATACAAACCCCGTAAGCTGAAACATCTTTCTCAACATGGATTCCAATTTCTTATCCATGGGCTCCTTGAATGACGAACTATCCTCGAGGGGGATAGTTGTATGCATAGCGAGCATGGAGATAGCTCTGTCCACCTTAGGAATGGCCCCCCACAGTTCAAGCTGAGAGTCCGGAACGGGGAACAGTCTTTTAAAAGAAGTAGAGGGAGAAAAGGGCGAACCAAGTTTCTCCCATTCATTCTTAATATTATTAGCCATCTTCACGGGAACCGGGAAGGTCTGAGGCACCACCCTGTCCTCGTAAACCCTATCTAGCTTAGGGATCGAAGTAACATAGTAACATAGTAGATGAGGTTGAATAAAGACCGAAGTCCATCGAGTTCAACCTATACAAATCTAAAATATACAAAAAGCTCCAGTTAAGCTTAAATAATCCCACTAAAAGGTGACCCATTTAAAACTAGCAATCATATCCATGAATTTTGTTTATAGACAGAAATGTATCCAAATAATTTTTAAATGTATCTAGGGTATTGGCATTCACTACCTCCTTTGGTAATGAGTTCCACACTTTTATTGCTCTTACAGTGAAAAAATGTTTCTGTTGCAGGAGATTAAATCTCCTTTCCTCCAACCTTAAATTGTGACCTCTGGTCACAAACAATTTTCTTGGAATAAACAGAGCTTCTGCCATCTCTGTATATGGGCCTTGAATATATTTATATAAAGTAATCATGTCACCTCTTAAGGGCCTTTTTTCTAAAGAAAACAGACCCAGTTTGGCTAGCCTCTCCTCATAGGTTAAATTCTCCAATCCCCTTATTAGCTTTGTGGCCCTTCTCTGGACTTTTTCTAGTTCTGCAATATCTTTTTTTTGCAATTGGTCCCCAGAACTGCACTCCATACTCAAGGTGAGGTCTTATCAGGGCTTTATATAGTGACAGAATTATGCTTTCCTCCCTTGAGTCAATGCCTCTTTTAATACATGCTAGTATCTTATTAGCCTTTGAAGCTGCTGCCCTGCATTGTGCACCCATCTTTAGCTTGTTATCTATTACTACCCCCAAATCCCTTTCCTCCTGTGTTTGGCTAAGTCTTGTCCCATTTAAATAATATGTTGCCTGCTTATTTTTACTTCCAAAATGTAGAACCTTGCATTTTCCCGTATTAAATCTCATTTTCCATTTACCTGCCCATACTTCTAATTTTTGCAGGTCCCTTTGTAACGAAAGTTCATCCTGCTCTGACCTAATAACCTTACTTAACTTAGTATCATCTGCAAAAATAGAGATGTCGCTATTTAATCCTAGCTCCAAGTCATTTATAAAAATATTAAAAAGAATAGGGCCTAGCACTGATCCCTGGGGTACTCCACTGATTACCTTTGTCCAATCTGAGTATGATCCATTTACTACTACTCGTTGCTCCCTATCTTTTATCCAGTTATTTATCCACAAACTAACATTTTCAGCTATACCCAGTCTCCTAATTTTGTGCATTAAACTCTCATGTGGCACTGTATCAAATGCCTTTGCAAAATCTAAGTATATCACATCAACTGATTCCCCTTTATCTATATTTTTACTCACTTCCGTTCCGGAACCTCCAACGTAGCAAGCACCTCTTTTAGTAAAAAGCGCAAATGCTCCATCTTAAAGTCTGGCTCCTCCGCAGCTGGAGGTCTAAAAGTCGCCGATTCCGTCCCAGAGAGAGCGTCCTCTGAAGAGTCGGAGTCGTCCTCATCTGTGGATAATCTGTCAGACATCCAACGGAGTAGATGACCCCTGGGACGGAAAGCTATGTTTCACCTTTTGCTTGCGCTTAGCAGGGCGTGCTAAGGCATTGAAGGCACAGAGACCGCCGTTTGCAACTGAGCAGCAAAATCTGGTGGCCAACGGGCCCCTCCCGCGGGAGGATCAGTAGTGCCCTGGGGAGCTGCATTTGTAATCGGAGATGAATGTAGGGAACGCACCTCACGGGACAGAGAACCCTCAGAGGTGGACGGTACTAAATATCTTATTCTTTTTAGATATTGCAATTTTATCGAAGCATATGGAACACATTTGAGCAGGCGGATCAACCTGCACCTCCTCACAATAAACACAGGTATTAGATTTGGTTAAAGAGGGAGTACCCTCTAACATATCAGGGTCCTCCACAGCTTATGCCTTTATTACGGACTAGATAGAATTAAATGGCACCTTTTATACACCAATGGCCGGGGCACTCACCACCTCCTATGACCCGGACCACAGAGAAACCGTTCCATGTCTTGCAACCGCCGGTAAGAGGCCACACCCGGTCACATGGAATGCCATGCAGGACTGCCCCTGCACTATAGAGAAAATGCGCCAAAAAAAGGCTGCACCGAATCTCTCAAGAAACCTGACTGTTCGCACATTGCTAGAGCCTCATCTCACACATGTCGCAGCATCAAACACAATAAAGATATCATGCATAAATCCCCCCTGTTCAATAATCCCCCTTCCGGGGATTTTAACCCTTGATTCTATACAGATAAAAGGAGACACACTGTAACCCTGTCTTCTTGCGTTATCAAATATGTATAAATTAAATGATCTTACCAGAATCTATGCCGTGGAACAGGAACACTGCCTTTCAAGTGTGACAGGGTAGTAGCATCGCTCCTGACATGGACTTAAGTGCAGAAAGCAGGCAGCGAAACTTTGCAACGTTGATTGTTTAAAGAGCTGTTAATCATGAGTCGGGGTGGTTTTGCACCTCTCACTGAGAGGCTGACAGGACTATTTAAAACTCCAGTCCCATTTCGAAGAGTACTACCCTGCATAAGAGACTACTCCGATCTTCCGACACTTCTCTGTCAACCACCTGTGATGAAAGGCAAAGAATGACTGGGGGATGAGAGGAGTGGGGGAGGTACTTAAGCTTTTGGCTGGGGTGTCTTTGCCTCCTCCTGGTGGCCAGGTTCTTAATTCCCACAAGTAATGAATGAAGCAGTGGACTCTCCTCCCATTAAGATGGAAAAATCATTTCTAATAAAGAATATCATTTTTTTAAAACAGAAATGTCCTAAAACCCCCTTTTAATCTATTACCAAAAGTTCACAAAAATAGAATCACTCCTCCTGGTTGCCCGATCGTATCTGGGAATTTGTGTGAAAAGGCGAGTAGGTATCTAGATTTTAGAACAATTGTGGTGACACTTCCCTCTTACTTGAGGGACACTATGGAGGTCCTCAATAGATTAGAGGGTAGAAGCATTGATGAGGATACTCTTTTTGTAACATGTGATGTAGAATCATTGTGTACATCTATTCAACATCAGTTTGGGTGCAACACAGTGAAAAACTTCTTACAAATGCAAGACAATTCCAGTCAGGATTGTAACAATTTCTTAACTGAATTACTGGAGTTTGTTTTAACCCCTTAACGACCAGCGTCATACCCTGGTGGGTGGGAGGAATAGCAGGGAGGCCGGTGGGCGGCCCATCGCCGGTGTGTGTTCCGAATCATGTCCATGAGCGTGCACAGAGGCGGGGCTCGGGAGCACGTGTGCGAGTGCGCGCACGGTAATCAAATTAATACTGCAGCCGAAGGAGGGAAAGGGGAAAGGGAAAACATTTTTGGAAAGGGATCTGGCAGGCGGGTAGGGTATTGAGGGGGGGAAGCTACACTACAGAAAATAAGGGATTCTATTTTTATTTTTTTTACAAAAAAAGGGCAAATTTGTAAGCAAACTGGGTAGTAGCCAGTACCTAAGATGGCGGCCAATAGGTAGAGGGGGAAGGCTTAGAGAGCAGTTTGGGGGATCCTACACTTCATAAAAAAATGTTAAAAAACAAAAAAAGGGAAGAGAGCTGTTTGAGAGGGGTCAGGGAGGGATCAGGGTGGGATGTGTCAGGTGGGAGGATGATCTCTACACTAAAGCTAAAATTAACCCTACAAGTTACCTAATTAACCCCTTCACTGCTGGGCATAATACAAGTGTGGTGCGCATCGACAATTAGCGGCCTTCTAATTACCAAAAATCAATGCCAAAGCCATATATGTCTGCTATTTCTGAACAAAGGGGATCCCAGAAAAGCATTTACAACCATTTGTGCCATATTTGCACAAGCTGTTTGTAAATAATTTCAGTGAGAAACCTAAAGTTTGTGAAAAAGTGAACAATTTTTTTTATTTGATCGCATTTGGCGGTAATATAGTGGCATGAAATATACCAAAATGGGCCTAGATCAATACTTTGGGTTGTCTACTAAAAATATATATATATATATATATATATATATATATATATATATACACACACACACACACACACATGTGAAGGGATAGTTACAATAAAACTATTGCTTATTTTGAAAAAAAAAAGAAAATGGTTTGGAAATAGCAAAGTGCTACTTGTACTTATTGCCCTATAACGTGCAAAGAACATGTAAACATCGGGTATTTCTAAACTCAGGACAAAATTTAGAAACTATTTAGCATGGGTGTTTTTGTTTTTGTTTGTTTTTTTACTATTTTTACTGAGGAAATGTACATTACAATTATGCAACTGTCATATGTAAATAAAGAAAAATACAAATCATACTGTGCAGTTTTCAGATATTGAGCAATATTCCTCATTTTGTGTCCCTATTTTCAGTATTTAGGACCTCTCTTGGGCCCTTAGTTTTAACATAAAAAATACATAGGGTTATTATAAATGTAGCTCTATTAAATGCATAGAAATGTGATTTATAACAAAACAAAGAGTAGAGGTAAACGACATCCAGCAAAAGATCATTAATGTATATTGCTTCTTAAATGGTTTTGAACATTCTTATTAACATTATATAGAAAAAGGCCAACACTGGACGTCTATCTAATATAGAGAAGAAATAAAAAATAAAAAAATTGCATCATAATGGTATATAAAACTGCAGTTAGACTAGGAATATATAGATGCGAGAGCTGCAACTGGACAGGCCTGGAACACAACATTTATATCTATTCTTATGTAAACTGTTAGGTTTAGTCACTGAGAGCGTGGATGGTGTATAGGTTGTCAGGTACAGATCTTTACTCTCCTGTTGCATAATATTGAGGGACGAATTATAGGTTTTATGAGGTGATAGATGAATATGTAACCCTGTTTCTTTTCTACTCCCGAGAAAGTCGCTTATCAGACACCATGCAGGCTTATGTTGAAAAAGCTTAATCTGAAACTAACAGTTTGCTTGCCCTATATAGTAAGTGAAATCACCCATCTAGGATATATACAAAGAGGTTAGGAAGCAGGATAGTGGACACTTGGTTCCATGTATTATGAAGTAAACTCTATTATATATTATGGTCCCTTTGTTCCCTGGTAGGGAGTAACAATACGTTTAAGCCAGGAACTGTATGTGCCTGTATAAAGATGTGAATGGATATTTACCAGAGTTATGTGTTTGAAGCTAGGTTTGCCAATTTCTCCCCACGCCCCCGGCCGCGGGGTTGATCACAAGCTCTAGTACGCATTTACGTTGACTCTCTCTGTAATAAGACCAAATTAAAGGGACAGACTACCATAGAATTGTTATTGTTTTAAAAGATGGATAATCACTTTAATACCCATTCCCTAGTTTTGCAGAACCAACACAGTTATATTAATATACTTTTTACCTCTGTGATTACCTTGTATCTAGGAACCTTCTTCCAGCCCCCGATCACATGACTTTGACTGTTTATTATCTATTTTCTTAAATTTAGCATTGTGATGGGCTAAATCTTAAATAACTCCTTGTGCCTGAACACAGTGTTATCTATATAGCCCACGTGTACTTTGGGTCTCTTTATGTTGAAAAGAGATTTAAAAAGCATGTGATAAAAGAGGCAGCCCTCAAAGGCTTAGAAATTAGCATATGAGCCTACCTATGTTTAGTTTAAACTAAGAATACCAAGAGAAAAAAGCAAATTTGATGATAAAAGTAAATTAGAAAGTTGATTAAAATTAAAAGTCCTATCTGAATAATGAAAGTTTAATTTATACTAGACTGTCCCTTTAAGTAAAAACTAGTTATTCCGTTTGCAAGCTCTAACTGGTTAAATGCCCTTCTCATGAAGGGCTGACATATTGGTGAATGGCGAAGCGAGTTTATGAGAGTGGGATGCTCCAATCCGCATATGTCAGGGTTTAGTTAAATTGCTCTATTCGGGCAGCATTACCATCAGTGTTGAGAATGTGTAGATTTTACTACCTGACCTGCAGGTATATATGATTGTGTCTCTTTGTGTCCCCAGGACCTATTTCTGCGGAGTCTTTCCTCAGATGATCATAACCTTTAACCCAGTAAAGTTTAGCAATATAATATTCGTAGCTAACAGGACTATTAACATAAACAAGTAAATAATATTAACACTAAAGATCATTGTCAGATCTTTGTAAGCATGAACATATACATCAACAAAGACCCATCAAACAAAACGTCAATATGTGGGCATAGCGACAGTTATTGTCAGGTGTTGCTTACAACTGTGAAGTAAGACATTGGAGTCCCGGTATTTTTATAGCCCCACGGCTTTGAACTCATAAGTGGATCAATTGTATTGTGAACCATGAGGTCTTGCCCTTTAAAGTAAGTTTGAGTGCTCACAGGCCATGAGGGCTCAATGTTATATGTATCAGGCAACTCTTTAGTATCACCCGATGTTTGAAAGTACCTGAGCTTGGGGTGAGTTGTCTTCTTGAGGTGGCTGTGGTTAACATAGTTGTCTGACAGAGCCCCTAAGTAATGAATGGTCCTTGGCTTTAGCTTCCCAGGGCTCCCCCCTAAAGCTCTGCTGGGTCGCCATCGGCAAGAAGTGTGTCGCTAATTGTAGAGATCCGGACGATGCGCTGCTGAGGGCAAAAGTCCCTAATGTAATCAAGCCCTTCCTCCCAGGGGTGACAGAACTTATTGTGCAGGGTCTCCGAGATCGCTGTGTCACGCATCAAACTGGGTGAAGTGATAGCAACACTCCCTCCACTCTCATCCCGTTGCTGATCCTCTGGCTGAAGAGTTAACTCTTCGGTTCTTGCAGTGAATTGTGATAGCCAGGAGTCTAGAGGTGCTTTCTCTATGAGGCGTAGACAAAGCGCTTCAAATCTACGCCAATGCTCGTTGTTAAAGATGTCTTGAAAATTGATGTCTTCTATAGTGGCCATTTTGGTTGCAGTGCACCTGTGTCTTCGTTACTTGATTGTCGTAGGTATTGGTTGATTGCCTTCTTATTTTGTCTGTTAGTGATTAAAGACATAGATGAGAGGCCTCTGGTATGTAGGTTAGTCTGCCCAGTTGCAGCAAAATACCTTGGATAGCCAAGGGGGTGGTGCTGTCTATTATGTGCTGCCGCAATAGGCCTCCTTTGTCCGATTTCTCACCTCGAAAGCTTTACTGTCGTTGATATAAGTAGCCTCAGATAAATGTGGCCATGCAGCATTCAAAAACTGTGAAATGGCTGTAGAATGACTCCTTTAATCGGCAGATCAAATGAGAATCCGCTGGAGCTCTAAAAGGTGTGACCGCTCCTGATTGCAGTTCAGACCCCCCCCCCCAGCATGGGTGTTTATTGGTGGTTGTAGATGTGTAACAGATTTTGGGGGTCAAAGTTAGAAAGTGCGTTTTTTACAATTTTTTTCATCATATTTTATAAAAAAAAATTATAGTAAATTATAAGATATGATAAAAATAATGGTATCTTTAGAAAGTCCATTTAATGGCGAGAAAAACTGTATATAATATGTGTGGTTACAGTAAATGAGTAAGAGGAAAAGTACAGCTAAACACAAACACTGAAAAATGTAAAAATAGCCCTGGTCCTTAAGGGTAAGAAATTGAAAAATGGTCTGGTCCTTAAGGGGTTAACTTACAACTATTTTGTATTCGATTATACATTTTATTTGCAAGTCAGGGGAACAGCCATGGGCACTGCCTGTGTCCCCACCTTTGCTAATATATATCTGGGCTGGTGGGAACGTGAGTATTTAATGACACTCTCTCCAAATAAACCAATCATGTATTAATGCGGCTTCGCTATATTGATGATGTGTTTATCCTATGGAAGGGAGATACTTCTTTACTGGGGGAATTCATTAGAATACTCAATACCAATTATTTAAATCTAAAACTAACTATGAAAAATGGACCATAAAGAAATTGAATTTTTAGACCCAGACGAGGTGTAGACGGTAAGATTATTACTGACCTATACAGAAAGGAAACCACCAATTCCTTACTAAGGTTTGAAAGTAGTCATCATCAAGCCACCAAACAAGCTAAGGACCTGATGTTACGCTTTAGGGATAGAAGATATCCCAGAAAATGAGTGAAGAAAGCTTATTATAGAGCACCTAGGACTCCAAGAGACTATCTACTCATTCCTAAAATCAAAGAGAAAAAAGAGCATAGACTGGTGTTGAATACAGACACTAATTTTGCAGAAACATTAGGTGGAAAGATTCAAACAAGCTGGAGAAGGGCCCCTACACTTAGGGATAAACTGGTACATAGTCATTTTGTACAGGTATCATCTACGTATAAATGTACAGATAGGGGCACTTATATGTGTGGATCCTGTTCTTTCTGCACATATATGCATAATGTCAAAACAATCAAAATATTTCCAGAAGGCATCAAACAAAAACAGGGAATCCATAAATGTTGATCCAAAAATATTATTTATTGCTTACAATGCTCTTGTGGTTTGAGATATGTGGGTATGTCGATGAGGGAGGTGAGGATCAGATTGAAAGAACACATCTGTAACATTAGGAAAGATCTTAAAAAAGGAAAGAAATTGACGTCAGTGGCAAGACATTTTCTAGACTAACACAAGAGTAAACCAGACCTGACGTGTTTCATTTTGGAAAGAATTCACCTGGGTATATGGGGTGGTAATATTGAGAAAACACTATTACAAGCAGAAAGCAGGTGGATCTTGTCTGATTGAACTCCTTGTACCCTAGTGGGTTAAATGTTCATTCTTATAAAACACTGAGGGCTGATCTTAAAATTATAGTATAATGCATGAATGAATGAGAGATGATGTCATGAACCAATCTCTAACATTCCAGTATAAAATAGCACAAAAGTAGCAGTCGCACCACAATATCCTTAATCAGAAGTTATCTTTATTTCCACATAGTGGGAGCCAGGAAAACAGAACAACGTTTCAGACTATACACCCTTAGTCATGTTCATAACTTGTTCATCTCACTTAATCACCTTAAATACCTACAACCAGGTAAAACCACACCTTTTTTACTTAACCATTTGTAAGACAAAAAAATCACAGCATAGTGACCTCTAGTGGTTTACACCTATATATAAAAAAAAAATACATTTTTTTTAAAAGAATTTTTGAAATATATGCAAAGTTAAAAAATCTAAACAGATGTAATAGCAAGAATATTATACACAGAATTTAAGAAGACAACATTCCAGTATGCTATGCTAAAAACATGGATGTAGAACTACACGTAATGTACCAATTAACACAGCAGTACAAATAGCGTCCATAGCGAGTGATGTAAGAATGTGACTTCTCAAATAGGTTTTTAGCAAATAGTATATTGTGTCAATCTAATAAACTGAAGAGAAATATTCACAAAGAATGCGGTACCGAAACATGGACTGCTATATGAATCCAAAAAATGATCAGTGATCACTGTATGGACCAAAATGATTGACATAAAGTATATGAAAACCATTAAAGTAAATGAGGACGTCATGAAGTATTTTAAGTTTCTGTTTACAACAGTTTTGAATGTAGGCGGCGTCCAGCACTCAATGTAACAACCGACATAGTATCCGGAATAGCGTCAATGGTGACGCAATAAAAAGGTTTAATATTGTGTGGCTTTCTTAATAGACCACTTACTAAATATTATAATGCCATAATAAATAAACTTTATTAGGAAATCATATATCAGATAAGTAAACTTTAATTGTGTTAATAATTGTTTACTCCTATGAGCTTGAGTATGCCCTGACCTTTTTGACAATAATTGTGAGTGTACATCAAGCGAGAGGTATTTGTTAAGCCCACTGATATCCCATTGTTGTGGGGCTCATAAAATCATAATGTATATTTGATTAGGGATCGTTTTAACTCGCTAGATGCGTCACAGTGTGCCTCTAGGTTGCTACTAAGAAAACTTTCATTCTATTGGCTGGTTTGAATTTGAAGTTTCAAATCAGCCAATAGGTATGCAAGGTTAAAAGGGGTACCTTGCATTCACTATTCAGTTTGTGGCTGGAGACTATATGAAAAGGACCACTGTGTTGTAGATCGCAAGATGAGGACCACCGCCGCCTGGAAGAAGATGTACAGCCGCCTGGATGAAGATGGACCGCAGCTTGGATGAAGAAGATGGAGTGTCGCCATCATCATCGGTGAGTACTTTTATGGGGTTAGTGTTTGTTATTTTTTATAAATTAGATTTAGTTTTTTAATTTGGGCAGAAAAAGAGCTGAAGTTTTTTTAGTTAGATTTTTTTATTTTGGGGGGCTCGGGGGTTAGTGTTTTCTTTTCTTAAAAGAGCTGATCGCTTTAGTTCAATGCAAAAGGCCCTTTTAAGGGCTAGTGGTAGTTTATTTTATTAGAATAGGGTTTTGTTTTTTTTTAGTGTTTTTTAATGGGTATTAGAATAGGATTATTTTATTTTTTTGGATAATTACTTTTTATTTTCTGTAATTTTAGATTTTTTTTATTTTCTGTAATTTTAGGTTGTTATGTTTTTTTTGTTTTAAAGGTAAGATTAGGTTTTATTTATTTTTACAGGTAAGTTTTTTATTTTTTTGAAGGTAGTTATGAATTATTTTGTAATTTTTAGGTATTTTGATTTGGGTTAAGTTAGGGGGTGTTAGGTTAGGGGGTTTAAATGTTAGTTTATGACTTTGCGATGTGGGGGATGGTGGTTTAGGGGTTAATTGTTTATTTAGGTAGTTTGCTATGTGGGAGGATGGAGGTTTAGGAGTAAATAGTGTAGTTTAGTGTTTGTGATGTGGGGGGATGACGGTTTAGGGGTTAATAGTGGTTTTTTTTTTTACTTTTTTTTATAATTGCGCTAGTGGTAACCCTTTTCGGGTTTGCACTAGATCAAAAACTTTTAACTCCCAACTTGTAATATCAGCGCAACCTGACTCGCGCAAAGGGTTTACCGCTAGCGCAATTATCACTCTAGCACAAGCGGTGGTTACCGCTCCACTTGTAATCTAGCCCTGTGTCATCTTCACTATCTTCGGTTATGCTGGAAATTAACTTCAAATTATTAAACCAATGGTATTAATCTTCTAAAAAGGTTTATTCTCAAGAGTAATATGTGGTCATGTCAATAGCAGTATAGGCCACAAGTGGTGGCAGTGCCACAGATTTCCTAGTTCTGGATAAGTATTATAATGCAAACAGAGACGATATTACATATAAACTGCCCTCTTGGCCCATTGATTTGACTTCTTAACAAAGATCCAAAACTGCCCTCGACCCCTGCACAGAAACTCTTTCATATTATGGTAAATAGCGCCAGATATTTAATTGCTGAAAACTGGAAGTGTAAAGAGACCCCAGAGGTGAGCATGTGAAGATGTAAATAGTAATTAAGTTTATTAAATTAGATTTCATTACTGTAAACACCAGACCATGGACACATTTCTTATTTCCAATCTCTATGGGAATCTTATCTAGCGCACCATATTCTGACTGACCCTGATAAACACTTAGTCAGTAAGAGGTGAAGCCCTTTGGCATTAACAAGAAGAGGTAAATAAATATACGTAGATGATGCAGTAGCGTGTTGTGCTACTATCAGTTTATTACATGACATGAATAAGATGTAGGTGAAAACTACATTATGATGTTTGATAAACGTCGCTGGACAAATGTTATGTTATTATTATGTAACTTTATTATTCTGTTATTGTGTTGTATTGTTCAAAATTCCCAGTGAATTGTATTTTCATTTTGTGTTGTTATTTTTTAAATAAAGCCTGGAAAAAAAAGAAAACAGGTGATAAATGACATGTAGATCAGAGAATAACTAGACTGTAATAGCCTATTGCAATATAATAGTGCTCACCCATCACATAGTTAAATGCTATGAGTTCATCTAAATAGAATCTGAATAAATATTGGCTGCAGAGGGATTGCAAGAAATGGGGCACTTTGTAGGAATAGGGGATTCCCACTGTCTTTAATACAAGAACATACTGAGTTTTACAGTGTTTCTCAATTTCAGTCCTCAGGGCACACTAACAGGCTGGATTTTCAGGATTACCTTGGGGAGGACAGGATAATAACCATGGTTACTGATCTGCTCTAGTTTTGATATCATGAAAATATGGCTTGTTAGTGTGCCCTGAGGAATGGAATTAAAGTGAAAGTAAACTTTACTTTGCTGCTAACCGTAATTTAATTTTAGCTTTAAAATCAATAGGACTTTCATTCATGAAATTGTTGTTCCTTGTGTTAAAATCAAGTTTTACCTGTAATAAACTAGTAATTTTTCTGTCGCTAAAAACAACCCGTTTTTTTCTCTGATTATTTTCTTCCTGATCACGTTTTTATGTGGGCAATTGAAATTCTGGCCGATACGTGGCCGTGCAGCAACGTCATCGCCTTATTCTTGCATCTGCGCATGCGTTACACATACTATCTTTTGTTTAGGCTTGAATGTGCGTGGCCGATTCGCGCATGCGCATAACATTTTTGCCTGAGTGATCATATACGTCATCTGCAGACGTATTGCAATGCAAGTGCCTCGGTCCGTGTGAAAGCCTAAACCAACGATTTTATTTTATTTTATACTAACATTGGCTTGTTCTTATTTTCACAATTGTAGAGGTAGACGCATGCGCTCTTGAGACCGGGCAGAGTGACAATCGCATGCACAATGCGGTTATAGTGTTTGAATCGCGCATTCGCAATAGTAAGGGTCCTTGGGAACGCGCATCTCTGATACGTATGGAGCGGGTGGGACCGCTCTATACGTAAACAGTCAAAATTATAGGAAGTAGAAGATGGGAGGAGTCAGGAGCAGAACGGAACAACGATAAAGTAATCAAATAAATAACTAAATCAATAATTTTATTTAAAAAAATATAGCGGTTTTGTTGTTAGACATATAGACAATGCAGTAGTGTGTTGAAAAGGTACACAATTTACTTTCACTTTAAGAAGCACTGTTTTATAATATAAACAGGGCAAAAAAAAACGGGCAACTGAGCTGTCTTTGTCTCTGAATATAATGATAATAGTCATCAAATCGCTAAGATAATTAGGAAACATTGGGGTATATTAAGGGATTGTAACCCTGACGTTAAGGAGTTTCAGTGCCCACCTATGCCAGCCTATAAGCAAGCAGGTAATTTACGGGATCATCTAATTAGAGCTGACATTGGATCAGGTGATAAAGGACAACAAACATTATTAGCTTTACCTAAACGTGTCTGTTATACATGTTTGTGTTGTTGCCATGGTAACAATATGATTAAAGGTCCACATTTCTATTACCCAAAAACAGGTAAAAATGTTAACATTTCTATTTTTAGCTGCAATACTGACTTTGTGGTCAATCTTATTAAATGCCCATGTGGTATAATTTATATAGAGGAGTCAACCTGTAGAATACGGGACAGAATCAGTGAACACAAGTCTAAAATAAAAGCCCTGGTTTGTAATCAGTACACAAAGGTGCAGCCTAGGGGTTGTCACCTCGGCCATGTGTTTTCCTGGACACTTATGAGTTACACGAGCTGTAAGATGTGCAGAGGGGAACAAGAATTGCACCCCTGGACAGCACACAAATAGTGATCCTGGCCAGCACTATTCATGTTTCTCCCTGCAGCCTGTGTCCATAAGTGTCTAGGAAAACCTGACCGAGGTGCAACCTTAGTGCAGCCACAATGTGTTACAGTTAAAATGAAAAATCACAAAACAAACACATGGTCCCCTTTCCTTAGATAAGCACTGAGTGCAATTTATTTATGTAAAACACTTAACCAACGTGTAACTCTGTATTCACTAATCTTTAGAGAGCTCACTATGTAATATTAATGGTTATGAACAATGAAATAGACTGGTTCACTCTCCTTAGATGAGCACTAATTGTAATGAGGTGCATTTATTTATGTAAAAACCTTAACTAAAGTGTAATTATTTATTCACAAAGATTAATAGAGCTCACTATGATTTCAGTAAATAAGGTAATAGACTGATCACAATCTCTTAGATGAGCACTGATTGTAATAAGGTACATTCATTTAAGTACAAATCTTAACTGATGTGCAAGTTTTTATTCACTAACACAGTCAATTCTGTGTTTCCTGTTATATCTTTGTTGTAACTTTATTTCTAAACACTAGATGGCACTAATACACCTAATTATATATTAGGAAGATAATACAGGTGGCCCTCGTTTTACAACGGTTCAATTTTTCAAGTCATGTGACTGCTATTGAAAAGCATTGAGAAGCAGTGCATTTATTAAAATAGCCAGTAGGTGGAGCTGTCCGCTTGTGTTGCAGCAAAGCCAAGCAAGCTGAAATTAATCAGTTTAACCAGACCTGAGCTATCGAGCAGATTTCAAAGGAACAAGATCTTCCGGTCTATAAATCAGTCCAGATTGGAATGCATAGAAAGAACTGTTTGCAGAAAAATGCAAGTAAAGTCTGTGTTGTGTGATTATTTTATTAGGTTTATAATGCTGTTTAGCAAATGTTTTTGTTAATTTAACTTAGTTTAATTATATATTCTGTGTTGTGTGATTATTTTATTCGGTTTATAATGCTGTTTAGCATTTAAAGTCTTCATGTCAAAGCTTTAAAAATAATGTATTAGGTGTTACTTATGACAATTTTGAGAGGGGCCTGGAACCTATTTCCCTCACTTCCCATTGACTTACATTATAAACTGGGTTTCAATTTACAACGGTTTCAATTTACAACCATTCCTTCTGGAACCTAACCCCGGCGTAAACTGAGGGCTACTTGTATTCCTAATATGTTCTGTAAAGAGGAAGTTACAGGCCATATGTCTATGAATAAGTGATTTGTATGTTAGTAACCATGGTTACTGATCAGCTGATTATGTCACCTGTGCTGTAGTTAAGATGTCATATAAGGAACAAAACATTGTTTGTCTTTGTGGTTTTGGATGTGAAATAAACATAAGTAATTTATTAGAAGTGCTGCTGGTCTCTATTATCTCTAAGTTACAGGTAATGGCCAAGAGATGATAAAACAATGTCTCCCCAAGGCCCCATCAGTGTGTGGTCCTAACCTCAGCCTCCCCTAGCTGCTTTTTATTAACCCTTACTAATTACACACACAACAAGGGGTTAACTGTGAGTCAGTAACATATAAATACATTATTAGTACAGATCAGTAGGTAAGGGGTTAACTCACTGTCAGTAGCATAAAACACCTCATGCAGATCTGAGGCTGAACATTTCCTGTGAGGCAAGAGCTGTGTCATGTGACTTTTGTTTGGCATCTGATTGGTTCACCTCAGCATCCTGTCAGGTCTCCTATTGATCTCTGGGACTTGTAGTTTTTCTGGGTCTAATAACTTTATCTTTATAACAAAACAGGACTACAGCTCCCTAAACACAATGCAGAGAGGGACATGCAGCAGAGTGACAGCAGATTCTAACCAATCAGATGACAGAGTTATGAGTCCCGCCCTCTAGATGCTCTATACTTGCTGAGTGTTGTGCCCCAGCAGTGATATCCTGAGCTGTAATTGCAGCATTTTATTCTAGCAGTGAGGGAGGCTCAGACCTTCTATCCTATAATAAACCATATGACAGAGAGGGACATGCAGCAGAGTGACAGCAGATTCTAACCAATCAGATGACAGAGTTATGAGTCCCGCCCTCTAGACGCTCTATACTTGCTGAATTCAGTGTTGTGCCCCAGCAGTGATATCCTGAGCTGTAATTGCAGCATTTTA